>NW_019743157.1:219840-273744 GCF_002891405.2 Cryptotermes secundus | reverse complement strand
AATAAAACTGCATACGGAATATGAAAGTGTAACTCAAAAAGTTGTATTGCTTTTAAAATGAATACTCCAGAATGCTAAACATGACATGTAAATAATTCTGTTTTGTTGTTTCCGGTTTGAAAATTATAGGCCACAGAAACCCCAACAATAATTTAGAATCACTGTGTGTTTTGCTTATTTGAATTTGTGGCATGCATGTATGTCAGTGTCTTTCTGTGTTTCGTTGTCCTGTGTTAAGTAGAGGCTTCGCAATTGGTCGATCCCCCCTTCCAAAGATTTCTACGAAACGTCTAAGAGATTAAATCGAGAACAAGTCACGGGGCCTAATCCGTGACAACTGAAAAAGAATGCGAATTTTTAGCGTAGGATTTAATTGGCTTACAAAGAAATGGCATCTGCAAAAACTGCGGCAAATTAAAAGTTCCCCCCCCCCCAACCTCCTTCAGTGCGATCTCCTGAAAGTTTGCACCTAAACATTTTGGTACTTCCTAGAAGTAACTAAAAGATCTTCAATGCGTTCTTACATCTCCTGTCGAAAAGCCACCGTACACAATACAGAACCAATCATGTATGTCATCTGGGACGTGTTTGGCCGAGTCATAGCTCATTCTTACTCTATCGAAAGCTGCTTACATTCCAACTGGCGACTAACATTTGTGACCTTCATAGTGAAGTTACTTAAGGTTCAGGCATTTTCATCATCATCATCACTATGATAAATTATACAGGATTAGGTTTAATTACCGTTTCAAAACCCTCTAGGTGTACTTGACTTCATCTCTTCTTTGGGCGTCCAGAATTTCTTCGTCATCATCATCATCATCATCATCGGTTCCAGCGTTAGACCCATTTCGACCCGTCACCGATATTAAAAGGGGGCACGTGGTAGCGTAGTTGGTTGAGGCACTATGCTACAAGCCGGAAGGTCGCGGGTTCAAGTCCCAATGAGGTCACTGGATTTTTTTTTCAATTGTCCTAATCCTTCTAGCCGCACTATGGCCCTGGGGTCGACTCAGCCTCTAACAGAAATGAGTACCAGGAATATTCCAAGAATATTCTTTGGAGTAAAGGGCGGCCGGCACGTAGGGCTGACAACCTTACCGCCACCTATGAGCCGATTGTCTAGAAAATGTGGGAACCTCAACATCTCACAACCCTATGGGCCTCCACGGCCTGTTACAGGGATATCTTTACTTTACTTTTACTTACAGATATTACAAAATGAAAGCCTTCCATCGTTTCAGAGGTCTTCCCAAACGCTTTTTCCTTTTGGATCATATTTTAATATATATATATATATACAATTTTTAATTCTGTCAGGGCTCATCCAGTCAACATTTTGGCTCCAGTTAAGACTACTGTCTTCCGGAGTGTGGCGCAGCCTAGTTTGGTTACAAGTTTATCGATGTTTCGGAGGAACAAACTAGATGGAAGCAGCAGTCAGATACGAGTATGTCATTGTGCTTGCAGGTTGACTGCGTGACTCACCCTTTGATTTGCCTGCTTTCATTCCTTCCTGTTTATCGTCAAGTAAACATCCTACCATTCCATCCTATGTAGTCCACATATATCACAAAATCACCATCATAAAACGAAGTTTCTTTCGCTGTCTTATTTTCATTCAGAAAAAAGAGACGTACGGTAGCGTAGTTGGTCGAGGCACTATGCTACAAGTCGGAAGGTCGCGGGTTCGATCCCCGTTGAGGTCATTGTATTTTTCAGTTGACCTAATCCTTCCAGCCGAATTATGGCCCTGGGGTCGACTCAGCCTCTAACAGAAATGAGTACCAGGAATTTCTCTCGGGGTAAAGGGCGGCCGGCGCGTAACACTGACAACCTCATCGCCATCTATGAACCGATTGGCTGCAGAGTGTTGGAGCCTCGACGTCTCACAATCCTATGGTCCTTCACGGCCTGATACAGGGATAGCTTGACTTTTATTACCTTTTAATTCTAATATATTTATTTCGTTATTTAATAACGCTATAAATATCGAGACTATGTTCGGTCATATGATTATCTAATGAATTGGAAAGGATTTGGAAGGATGCGATCGTGGTCCAGTCGAGATATTTTCCTTGCAATTGTCTGCAGGGACTGAGTACCATTAAAACCTTCAGTGACGTTACAGCGTGTCCCAGCCGGGGTTCTAAACGAGCACCTCTCGAATATAAGTCCAGACCCATCCTGTTCGGTTGTTCTTATGTTATATTGTGATACCCAAATACGGCTAAGGTGTGACGAATAGTAACAAATACCGGTTTTGTGCACTTGTTAGCTCGCAAAGAAACATCCCTGCTTGGACATCTTAGCTCTAGACGAAATGTTTGTAAATTCGTCGACCCCCAAAGACAGAATTAGAGTAATTGGAACACTGAATCAGTATTGAAGCATTTTACAATTTAGTTTCTTGTGCCGATTTTTAAAGATTCAATTGCAACTTGAACATGAAGGTCTTTAAATCAGCGATATAAAGCACCATTAGTTATAAGGACAGTGGACGTTCTTTCTGCCAAACAAACGTTGCAAAAAGAGGAACCACTGAAAAAGGAAGAAGTAAAACGTTTAGATAAAGAAGTGCGAATACATTAAAACAGTAGAGGAGTGGGGAAGGAAATGAATGCAATAAAAAGGGTAACAAACAAAATAGAAGAAGTTGCAAAGTGTTTGGGAATAAAAAGAAATCAAAACATAGGGTGTCCAAAAATATTTTACAGAAATTCTTAACATTGCTTTAAGACATGACAGTGCCACTGTTGAATAATAATAATAATAATAATAATAATAATAATAATAATTACATGTGGAGAGCAATTTAGCTTTAATGCAGGAAACTTAATATTCCTGCTGGAAGGTCCTGTGTTTTGATCAAATACTTTAACGGTCAAAATACTAATTTCTTTCACCACGACATTTCCCTTCTGATTTCAGTTTCGTGTCCCAGACTTTTGTTGTTAGGCTTATGACGATTATGATTAATCTGAAGTCACAGCATTAGGTTAGAGATACCGAGAAAAATATAAATAAAAGAATTAATGGGCGCACTGTATAGAATGGTCATTAGAAACATTCTTTATGAAGCCCGGAGATAATGACTGTCCTAATAGTGATGCAACAGTTCAAAAGCATTGCAATGTAGAATCGAATTGCTGTTCTCTTACAAGTACGATCCTTCGAAGTTACATCACTGAATTAGAGAAACTGAAACTGAAAACACTTGCCATCAGTAATAGAAATGAGTGATTTCGGATAAATAGAATATATCAAGAGGATTGATCTGGCTCAGTGTAGGGGGACCAGTGGATGGCTCTTGTTATCACGGTAATGTACCTTTGGGTTCCATAAAGTGCTGGGAAATTCTTGAGTAGCTGCAGATTTCGCTTCTCTTTAAGAAGGGCTCAGCTCCAGAAATAAGTAAGTAAATAGGTAAGAATATATCAACATATTTCATGAACTGTGATAGTCATATATATGAGTGCTTGACAGCAGCGGTACTGTTACAGTGTCTGTGCATTTTATATAAAATAAAATCAAATATTAAGAATAATAATAGTAATAATTCAGCTCAGTATTTATTTACGTGCTTTCTCAACATCCAAAAAATTATTTATAAAACAAGCATAAGCAAAGAGAGAACTCCATGGCCTGTAGTCCGCAAGCGAACTATACCGACCGAGCGACCGCCGCTTGTCGGCGAAGTTAGTGCCAACTTTTGCGGATAGAGGGTGTAGCGTGGTCAGCGCAACGAATCCCCACTGCCGTTAATCTCGGTTTTCTAGACCAGAGCAAAGAGAGAAACAAAACAAAAGACAAAGCAAGTATGCGTGTGTTATTTAGACCATAATAATTCAATTAGTGTAGATACATCAACCATTACACTGTGAGGAGAAATAATATATACATAAATTCATCACAATTACAATTACTATTTTAATACGAGTAATTAAGAAATACCACTGTAAAATATTACTAATTGTTGGCTTCAAGTAAGTAAACGTCCCTGCAAACAAAATTAGCAGCAGAAAAAGTGAATCTAGCTTAAGGATATTTACACTAGAAGGTCAGATACTGAACACAGCATAGTATAGGATATACGGAATGGGGAACTCCAAGACCAGCAGCCCAAAAGAAGACGGGATTTGGAGCCATTGAAAACCCTGGTAAGGAATAGGGCATCGAGACGATGCTTGGCATGATATCAACGTAGAACACCATGAAGATATATAACTTCTATTGAATATCTGTAGATCACATGCTTGTAATTTCCCGACATGTTTCGATCCTTATTAGATCATCTTTGGCCGGGGGGGGGTATATAACTTCATAAAACGACTGTTCTGGAAACAAATACAAATTCAGAGAAATACTTACTGTAGTTATATGATTAGTTGTCAGTATTTTTCTATTCGTGTAGTCATGGGTGTTACTCAGAGAAATAGAACGAGGCGTAATGCGCTGGTTTCATCTTGTTCAAGATATGTACCAGTGGCAGGCTGCTGTGAATATGGCAATAAACCTTCGGATTGCCTAGAATACTAGGGAATTCTTGAATAGGTTAGCGACTGGCGGCTTCTGAAGTAGGGCTCAGCGCCTTTGGTTTAGTTAGTTAGTTAGTTAGTTAATATTTATGATTATAACAGAAGCGTTATTTGCCATAAAATTAGTAAAAAGTCAACATTTAAATAATAAAATTCTTGCTGTCGTTCACATACTACGCAACAGCGAGAAGGTCAGTTACTGACGAGAACTGAGAAAAAGACAACAATGCATAACTTACGTGAAAAAAAAATTAAGGCAGTAGAAATTCAACAGACGCCAGATAACATTGCAACATTGCCCGAATGTACAACATGTGGACCAAAGAGTGTGGACACTAAAATACTAGGTTACGGGATAGATGACCGAGGAATCAGGGTTCGATTCCAGTTAGAGAAAAGAAATTCTTCTCTACTCCACAGCCTCCAGACCGACTCTATAGCCACCGAACCTCTTATAAGATGGGTATAGGGAGGCTGTTTCTCCGGAGGTAAAGATGAGTCGAATTATTCCTTTCCGTCAAGCCTTCATAGCGTGTTGCATAGTCAAGCACAACTTCACACTCTGGTACGTATAAGAAAGAATAAATATGGTGAAAAGTAAAGCTGTCCCTGTGCTTAATTGAACACTACACCCTGCAGACGTGTGGAAGAATGGAGATATAGCTCCATCATTCTTCACCTCGGCACTAGGTGGAGGTGAGTTGTCAGCTTCGCGCTGTAGCCGCTTTACGCCCGAAGAAAGAGCCACCGGTACCCATTGGATAGAAGACTGGGTGAGCCCCGGAACCGGTTTGGACGCTGTTGAGTAGGGGAAAGTCTCTTGCCCCTACTAGATATCGAAACCGACCATCCAGCTAGTAGCCCGTCACTATACCGACTGAGCTATCCCACCTCTTTATAAAGAGAAATAAAATTAAATAAAGCTATTTCGAGGGTGTGATACCATATAGCCCGGTAGAAAGTCACCGACATTTCGGAGGAACGTACGTTTCCATCTTCATGGTCTGAAATCGAGCGATTGACCAGCAATCAGCTCTCACTCTACTTAGTGCCTGCTTTTTGTTGGTCTCTTCCTTGGTCCACTCTTCTACCCTGAAGAGGAAGCAACACGTTCGTCCGAAACATCCGTAAACTTTCACCAGATGAAAGGCGCCAGGTAAAATGAAGGATCGGTAATAAAGGTAGCTAACATTCCACATTGTAAAATGTTGGTGTTCCTTCTCGGCCACACTGTATGGAACAAGAATAAATGAAATGTGTGACAGAGCGTATTGAAGGGAGAAAGGGGAGGTTATAAAGAGAAATGGTGTACTGTTGAGTTGGCAGAGAAGAACAACAAGAATACGGCGGGGGGGGGCTGAATGACCAAAGCTGTCGGGAACAAAAGACTGGTGAAGACAGGAGGTAAGTAAACCTCTGCATTCCGACATGCCTCTCGCTGCTCGAACCAAATCCCTTGCAGCTTCGCGTTCCGAGCAGAAGCCATGACATCGCCAGAGCGATCAGTGCTGGATTTTGTACTCAGTGGCGGATTAAGTATTCGATGAAGTTGTAGGATATGAGGTTCTCACAGCGGTTGTTATGAAGAATATTATCTTCTGGGATATTAATGCCGTGTGGTCCGTTGATAAAGTTCACCGACGTTTCCGAAGGTTCTGCTTGCTACCTGGTTTCGCGCTGGTGTCTTGTTCGGTTTATTCTTCCACCCTAAATATGCAGGAGATATGTTCCTCCGAAATGTCGGTTAACTTGAACAGACTCCACGGCGTTGTATCCCAGAAGATAGTACTTCTCAATTTATAAAGTTGTACCTGTATTTAATTAAGTAAGCACCACACCATGAAGACGTGTCAGAGAGTGAAGGTGTAACTCCACTGTACTAACCTCGACAATGAATGGAAGTGAGTGGTGAGCTTCACGCTCCTGTTGCATTAATACTTTATTATAGTAAGCTTGGTGGACAACAAAACCGGTCTGGACGCTGTAGAGAAGTCAGTCTCTAGCCATGCTGGAAATAGAACTTCAATTCCTCGGTCGTCTTGCACTTAGACTAGTTACTATGCTGACTGAGCTGTCCCAACTCCAATTACAACGATAATTTACAAATTATTTAGTGACTATGAATTTGTTATTCAGGCTAATTCCATACTTATAAAGATGAAGAGTTTTAGGACATCTATGAAAGACCTTCTAACCGTATATGACAGTAATTAACATGCTGCTTTCTTCACGGCGAGGAGTTGCTAGCCACCTGCCTAACCCCCAGTCTAGAGGACCACCACTCTTCGGCTGTCTCAAACTTAATATATTCGCAGCTACCCTCCAAATATGGTGCACGTCGTCCAGAACGGCTGTGAGGCCTATGTAACCTGCAGCTAGTGCCAAGGTCAAAAAACGTGTATCTATACATCCACTCCCCCATACGCCTTCATGGCGTAGTGCACAATTAGTTAAGCACAGGGACAACTTTACATTTACACTCGAAATATGGAGTCCATCCTGTCCGTCAGCAACATGAGGACGAGCCATGCGACACAGTTACCTCGGCTAAACTCTTCCACAGAGGACCACACGTTTCTTACTGTGACAGTTGTTTGCCATATACAGAGTTTCACAGGAGGAAAAGTCATTATTCTGGGAGGTCATAGTATCGGTCATTCTAAGAAAAAAATATTTATGTACATGTGTCTTATTCCGAACGGTTTCCGAGACAGAGCTATTTCACTGTACAGCTCCAAAACTGTTTATAAGAAAGGGATATTACGTACTGTTTCTAATACCGGTATTTATTGTTCAAGTAACAAAGTTGGAACAGTTTACCTAGTATAATACACATTGTGTCCAGGTTCATTAAAAATACGAGACTTGAATTATTTTCAAAATTTCACTCTTTTTATTCAAAATGGTCTCCTTCTGAATCAATACACAGTGGAATCGATTGAAAAGTTTTCGAATGCAGTCACTGTACTCCTTTTGTGGAATCGCATTTAAAACTGCGGTACATTCCCTTTGGATTTCCTGAAAGGTGTCATGACGGTCTCCTTGCATCACAAACTTAACTTTTAGGAACAACCAGAAATCCGCTGGAGCCAAATCTGGCGAATACGGAGGATGATCAAGGACTGTGATCCCTTTTCTGGCCAAAAAAATCGCGCACGATCTTCGATTTGTGGGGTGGGGCACTGTCGTGGAAGAGCGACCAGGAAACTTGCTCTCGATAATCAGGTCGAATTCAAAGAATTCTCGCCCACAAACGATTGAGGACTCCGAGATAATCAGAATTCACTGTTTGACCTTCTGGCAGAAATTCCCTGTGAATGATTACTTTGGAATCGAAGAAAACGGTTAGCAGTGTCTTTGCTCGACTCTTTTGCATGCGCACTTTCTTTAGGCTCAACCACGTTTCACTCTGCCGCTTTGTGACAGTCTCATATTGAAAACATCATGTCTCGTAAATTTTGCATCACTTCGGGCCGACCGTAACGTGTCTTTGCAGTGTTCCACTCTGGCATGTTTTCATTTCCTGACAGCGCGTGCGGTACAAACCACCCACAGACCTTACATTTGCCCAAATCCTCGGTCAAAATTTGATGCACAGTACTTTTTGGTATTCCCAAAAGCTCCTCGATGAGTCTTGCAGAAACAAATCTGTCTGATGCAAGGATTTCGGTCACTTTTTCACATTTTCTTCAGTCCGACTTGTTCTCGGCTTTGATGCATGTGGATTGTCTTCAGTGTCCTCCCTGCCGTCACGAAATTGAGCATACTATCGAAAAATGTTCGAGCGACTCAAACAATCACTACCGTACACACTTTTCATCATTTCGTACGCTTCTCTGGCTGTTTTGCCTAACTTTAAACAAAATTTGATGTTGGCTGTCTGTTCAACCGCCATTTTACAACGAGCGTCAGACCAGTACTGTTACATTGAAGGTCAGAACACATGATGCCGCGATGCTTGCGCTTTGAAATTATAGACGGCCACAGCTGAAACTTCAAGAATCTTAACGCCACAACTAGCCAACAGATGGCAATGCAGGGTAAAATTTAAAAAAAAAAAAAAATAGTCCTAACGAATCCTGGACACATCGTGTACATTTCGAAAATTACACCGTCAACATCAATGCACTTTGTAACTCGTGTGAGGACGTGGCGTGTTGCTCATCTGTACAGTGTACAGTTTGCTGTAGAGTGAAATCGCTCTATCTCGGGAACCGTTCGGAATAGGTCACATGTACATATACACTTTTACCTTACAGTGACCGATACTGTGACTTCCCACGATATTTATATTTCCTTCTGGGACATTGTGTATAAGCAATATAAAGCAATTGCCTCCAATTAGTTACTTATAACATTTTCCTCCCTTATTCTCCCACATATTTATAGTCCAAGAACGGCCCTTTTTAAGGCCATGGTACTTTCCTCTCTTCTTTTCTTGCTGGTTACCTCCGTGTCCTGTCTAAACACGTTTTTTCACGCGGGATTCGCTCGATATTCTACTTGCTTAGTGAATATTCTAACCTAAATATGGTATTACTCCGAAACGTCGGCGAACTTCTGTCGGATTATGCGGTGTCACATGCCAGAAGACGGTACGCTTAATAAGGGTGTTGTTGCGGCCCTGAACACAAGGCAGTATGGCAGAGTGCATACACAAGAACCTCAACTAGAAGTGAGTCTTGCAATGAGAAGTGTTCATTTTCTTTATTTCAATCTTTCAATCTTTCCTGGCCTGAAGTAATCTGTTTCGCAGCTTCGTGTATGGCTTTAACTGGCACCAATCAGCATACGAGCTCACCGTATGCAGCATGTTCAAACATTCTCATCAGTTCAGTAAGCAGTTCTGTTAAGCCTTGTTATACCAACATTTTAGAGCAAACTTTATGTAACGATTAGAAGACACTTAAATGTCAACACGTTATCCATCAAGGTTACCAAGAAGTCAGACCGTAAATGCTAGGAAAATTCAGAGATCTTCATGCAAAAGCTAACATTACTTTTGCATATTTCTACGTCTTCTTTTCCGAGTGTAACTTAGAAAGTCTGGTAGGCCGCGCTATAGCTCAAGCGGTTAGTCGCTGGCTTCCCACTGTGGAGGCCTGGGTTCGAGCCCGGGTCTGGTCAAGTGGGATTGGTGGTAGACAAACTGGCGCTGGAGCAGGTTTTCTCCGAGTACTTCGGTTTCCCCTGCCAATCTTCATTCCACCAAATTCTCCATCATGATAATCAACCGGGGCATGTACAATAGGCCATTCAGTGGCCGACGTGCCGAGTGGACCCAGTTGGGCTCCGCCCCCGACTATGCGAATTAAAAGAAATTAGAAAGCCTCATATGGATTATGTTTTCATTCTGATTGGGTCTGTTACAAGCTGCACACTACCTGATAGTACGTTTGCGAGACATGTAGAATGCATTGTGGAAGATGATATACGAGTACATAATTTTAGTCTATAAAGTCTCGAGGAAAGGAGCAGGTTGGGAGACCTAGACAGAAAAAAAGTACTAGGTGGCCTGTAGTCCTCAAGCTAATTATACCGCCCGAGCGACCGCCATTTGTCATCGAAGTTAGTGCCAACTTTATAGTGGATAGAGGGTGTCACGTGGTCAGCGCAACGGATCCCCATGGCCGTCAATCTCGGTTTTCTAGACCGGAGCCGCTATTTCCTTGAAATAGCTCCTCAGTTATCCTCACGAGACTAAGTGGACCCCATTCCAGACCCACTACTTCTCAGAAAAATGTGGTAGCGCCGGTAATCGAACCCGGGACCTCTGGATCTGTAGCCAGGAACTCTGGCCACTAGACCACGGAGGCGATCTGGAAGGTGGTATATGATTACATAATTTTAGTCGGAAATCTGAAGGAAAGAAGCAGCTTGGGAGACCTAGACACATAAGGGATGATAACAAAGTATCTTGAATAAGTCGGGTGTCAGTGTGCATTGGATCCAGTTGGCTCAGGATAGTTGCACTCGTAATGGCTGGCTATTGTAACTACCGCAATTAAACTACGGGATGCCTGGAAGGGGTTGGGAGTTACTGAGTAGTCGAGCAACTACCAGCTTCTGGAAAAGGACTTGGTTCCAAAAACCAAATATAAGGATAAAAATAATATCATCAAGAATTGTTTTAAATTTGTCACTACGAAAATATGGCAGGATTGTAGCCTAGATGCTTCAAAATTCTGAATATAGCCTAATTACTTTACTTAAAAAAACTAGGAGGCTTATGGGATCACCTTTTCTTCTTTGTGTCTGTGTATCCCTCCAAACACGAGTATCTGAAATTCGGAATAGTGGAGCCAGAAGAGATATCCGTTGCAAGGCAACGGCTTCGTAAACATGTTCCAGCGGCAACGAGTACATTCAATAATAGAAGACCTCTTGGAAATCGTGTTTGTGTATGTATGTGTGTCCCCTAACAACATTTGAATGCCTTCTCGTTCTGATGGGAATTCCGGCTTCTGCCCTGAAAGTGGAGGAAATCTGTACCTCCTAAACGTCGCCATCCACCTGCCTGTACACTAAATGGTTCCGTAATCCGGAAGACAAAAATATATGTCTGCACAGACGTGAAAGCATCAAAATACATTTTCGAAGAAGTGAAGTTCGTGTTGAAATTTGGAGACTGTTCAGAAACTGTAACACTAGGTAACATTTGTGATGTCTTCAAATACTATATAAGGTTATGAAGGCAGTTTGATATCTGGTTATACCGCGGCATCATCAATTGTTTTGAAACTATCTGAATTCCATACCGCACACAGTTCCTATATCTTCACTGGGTCCATTTCTATGCAAAGTATATAATACTTCGGCCGCGCTATAGCTTAAGCGGTTAGTCGCTGGCTTCCCACCGTGGCGGCCCGGGTTTGATCCCGGGTGTGGTCAAGTGGGATTTGTTGTGGACAAAATGGCGCTGGGGCAGGTTTTCTCCGAGTACTTCGGTTTCCCCTGCCAATCTTAATTCCACCAATTGCTCCACAATCACCCTTACCTATCATCTGGGGCTGTACAATAGGTCAGAAGTGGTCGCAGAACAAGGGACTAGCAGTAAAAAAAAAAAATATAATACTTTGAACATTCACAGACGAGCATAGTATCAAAATGGAATGTCATGTTTTCCTAAGGGTCCGCTGTGACCTTATGGTAGAAGAGAAAGTAAACTTCACCTTTGTTCAGAATTATAGCTTACTTTCTGTAGATGGTTGAGACACTATGCTCCAAACCGGAAGGTCGCAGGTTACATTTCCGATGAGATTATTGTGTTTTTACTTGACCTAACCGTTCCAGACGTACTATGGTCCTTGGGTTGATTTAGCCCCTTAATAGACATGAGTACCAGGAATCTTCCTGGGTGTAAAGGGCGGACGGCGTGTAAGATAACTTCACCGCCATGTGTGAGCCGATTGTCTAGAAAATGTGGGAACCTCGACGTCTCACAGCCCTATGGGCCTCCACGGCCTGTTACCGGGATAGTTTTACTTTTACTCTTGATGTAAACAGATACAGGGAGGATTTGGTAAACCGGTTATATGACAAGCCTCGCCTTCCTTTGGAATGTAAGGTTGTTTTGTAATGAAGATCGTTAACAGACGCTAAATGAAGGCGTCTTCACCTTCTCCACCAAAGTAAAACGTTTTGAATTTGAATCTCTCACAGCTATGGCTATGAAAAGCTACCAAAAAAAGCAAACTCCGTTGCCTGTAGTCCGCAAACGAACTATGCCGACCGAGCGACCGCCGCTTGTCGGCGAAGTTAGTGCCAACTTTAGCGGATAGAGGGTGTCGCGTGGTCAGCCCAAGGGATCCCCACGGCCATTAATCTTCTGTGATATAACGCCTCGTAGTCCGGTAAAAAACAACCGACTTCACGTTTTG
Organism: Cryptotermes secundus; assembly: GCF_002891405.2. Taxonomy (NCBI): domain Eukaryota; kingdom Metazoa; phylum Arthropoda; class Insecta; order Blattodea; family Kalotermitidae; genus Cryptotermes; species Cryptotermes secundus. The sequence goes on along the minus strand of NW_019743157.1, from coordinate 261,326 downwards.
TTCGCTTTATTCTTCATGTTGGTATCTTACTTGACTTGACTTGACTTGACCTGGCTTGGCTTTACCCTGGATATACAGGCGAAATATTCTTTCGGAGCATCGGTTGACTTTCGCTGGACTACACGTCGATATAACCCAGAAGATTGAACTGGGATTTTTTGCTGTGCGCCCGTGCCTGAAGAAATGAAGCGTCATAAGGTACATGATCAATTTTACAATTCCTCGGATGTTATTTGCAAGAACAAGAGAAACCTGTACAGCCCGGGGAGGGCTGAACCCGCAGAGTGGAAAAGATCGGTGTGAAGGAAAATTACTGTTTTCTGGAATGTTTCCCCTGTGTAGACCGATGGACTGTTAACCAACGTTTATGGAATAACTTGCTGTCTCATTCTTCACAATAGAGGACTGAATATGGAGGCAGCAGGTTCCTCAGAAACTGTATTAACTTCCTACGAGACTACACGGCGACATATCCCAGATTTGAGCTATTTTTATGCTCACCGCTCTGAGAACATTGGCTCTCATGTTCGTGTGTGTTCGTGCATTCAACTCTCCTAAATCAATTTAAAGTTCTATATAATAATAATAATAATAATAATAACAATAAAAATATTATATTATTATTATAAATAGTAGTAGCAGTAATTGCAAATCAGTTCTTCGCTCCATTTCCCCTTATGATAAATTGCACTGAAATTTTTTTTTCTGAAATCACGCATTCTTTTTAAAATCTTATAACTAGAGGCAACAAACTTAATGTTCTCCATACACATTTAATAAACTTCATAAAAGATATGAACAATGACAAGACACTTTGATATCTGAACTGACACAAGAAATTTGCACAAGTTCCGCTTGCAACTTAGTTCTTGATGTGTAAGATTTGAGTCTGTTAGCACCTGCTTGCGCTGGTTCGCTCGCGGATTTCTTCGCTTTCTTTTCCTCTACCCTGAAGATGGAGGCGATACGTTCCTCCGAAACGTCGGTTAAAGTACTATTTACACGGTCCCACAACCCAGAAGACTGCTTTCTTCATAATTTTTGATAGTTGTTTGCTTGGCACACTACACTACTATGTAGGCAGTATGTTTCTCTGAAACGTCTGAACTTCTATCAGAGTGCAGGAGAAGACAGCATTATTCATACTCACCTCTGCGAGAACATGAAACCCAACCAACATTTCTTTGTTTTCATGAGAAAATGGCTTCCTTGTTAGTCATAAAACCAGCAGCGACCTCTTGAGACGAACTGTAAGTAGGCCTTCACTGGAGGCGTCTGAAGTTATGAATGCGTTTAACTTCATACAACCTGGGGCACCGCTTATGGCCGAGATTACTATATCTGGACATTGCACTTAGAGAGTAATAAGTTAAAGACAGTGTGTTTTTCACAATGCACAGCGTATGAAACAGCTGTCCGAAACATTAATGTGCTGTTAAACGACAAGTTCTGATTGCCGGGAACTTTTCGTTTCTTAATAACATATGAAAGAGTTGAGAAGTAACATTCCTGGAGAAGTGGCTCAGCAACTCTGTAAGTCGTCGCCTCAGCTCTTGATGTTTCTTCCTCGCTTTTCATTGTTTTTCAGGTTATAAATACATTAATTTCTTTAGGACATAAATGCAGTATAGCCGTGATTATACCGAATAAAATCGCAATAAAAATGAGAAAAAACACTTCCTTTTTTCTATCTGCTATGTCGGGCTACGAGCTGAACGACTAGGGTTCGATTCCCCGGCAGGAGCAGGAGACATTTCTCTACTTCATATCGTTCAGACTGACCCTGAGGCCCACCCATCCTCATATCTAATGGGTGCCGGGGGCTTTTCCCCGAGGGAAAGAGCTGCTGGAGCGTGAAGCTGACAGTCACAGCTAGTCAAAAATGGAGTTACAACTCCACTTACCTGACACTTGCGTGGCGTGGTGCATAATTAATTAAGCATCCGGACAACTTAACCTTATTTATCTCCAATATTCAAATATTATATTTCTGTTTCCTCTACTCCACAAATCCTGGAGGTATAACCGTTAATAACTAATGCGACGAAGTGTACAATGCCCTTATTTAAGAGCCTTGCTCTCGAACTTCTAGTTATGCTCATAACCATCGCACATGCGCTGTTCGTCCTTCGCGTTTCTCTTCTCCCTGGCTCATATCGCAAATCAGATTCCTAGATCCCCCATGTGAGGGCGTGCGTGTATCAGGTTTTGAAAAGGGCATGCGGAAAATAGGCCTACATATGTGGTAGCGAACACACAGTATTTCAGACGTAATACAATCAAATTTTTGATAGGTAAATGTAAACGGAGGGGGGACTACGCTACAAGCCGGAAGGTCGGGGGTTCAAGTCCCGATGAGGTCATTGGATTTTTTCAATTGACCTAATCCTTCTAGCCGCACTATGGTCCTGGGGTCGACTCAGCCTCTAACAGAAATGAGTACCAGGAATTAATTAAATAATTTTCTTAGGGAGTAAAGGACGCCCGGCGCGTAAGGCTGACAACTTTACCGCCATCTTTGAGCCGACTGTCTAGTCAATGTGAGACCCTCACCATCTCACAATCCTATGGGCCTTCACGGCCTGTTACAGGATGCCTTTACGTTTTACTAAATGTAAACGGTACAGTTGTCCCTGTGCTTAATTCGTTAAGTACTACGCCATTAAGACTCAAAGGGAAGTGGAGGTATAGCTCCACCATTCTTAACGTCGGTACTAGGTGAAAGTGAACAGTCAGCTTCACACTCCGACCGCCTTACACCTCGGGGAAAGAGCTCCAAACACCCGCTGCGCCCCAGAGTTGATGGCGGTGTGGAGCAAATAAAAATTTCTTGCTCCTACCGAGAAACGAACCTATAGTCAGTCGATATACCGACTGAGCCATTTCGGTTTCCAGTTGTTGATAGACAATGAAATTATGAACAAAGTAATGAGAAGAATATTTAGGTCTTATGGAGAAGAGCGGGGTAAATTGTGTAATAAGGAATATCATGTATGTATGTATGTACGAAGCGGTAGGCCTTCTCGGCCCTTGCACCTAGACCTCAATGGTCCATTGTGCTTCCCCTTTTTTAATTATTCCCTCAGCAACCCCACGCTTCGGATGAAGCGCAGGATTTTGGACGTGGGGACGTCAAAATAGTCACTTGGTTCCACAAAGTACTGACCCAAGTGATGTCGCCTTAAATAAGCTAGAGCCTCACATTCGCACAGGACGTGTGTGGCTGAAGGAATATCATAATCTGTGCTCTTTATCAAAAATATACATCAACCATATTTAATTTTTTCTTATGGGGCATTTTACGATGCTGTCAGTACCCAGACTGTACGGCGTCGAATGGTGGAATGGTAAGTAACGGATTGGAAAGGATCTTGAAGGAAGTGGTCTTGGCTTATCGGAAGTACTGTCCCGGAATTTCCCTGGAAGAACATCCCTTTCGAGATTCCAAATGAGCACCTTAGGGCGTCACAACTGCACCAACCCCTTCAGTTTGCTCCCCCTTTACGAAGAGCCGTGTGAAGATGAGTTGTGTGATCGTGACGTTGGTGGTGATATATTTAATTACCCTTCTTGAAATAGGAGCCGGAAGAGCGACTGGCTAGGAGCTGGACGGCCGAGGGGTCGGAGTTCGAGTTCCGGTAGTGGCAAGATTTTTTTTCCTCTCCACGTCGTCCAGACCGGCTTTTGGTCCCACCAATGGGTACCGGGGCGCTTTCCCCGGGGGTAAAGCGGCCTGGGCATAAAGCTGACCACTCACCTGCAGCTAGTGCCGAGATCAAGAAAATGTGGACCTATACATTCACTCCCCCATACGCCTTAATGGCGTAGTGCTTAATTAGTTAAGTACAGGGACAACTTTATCTTACTCTTCTTGAAGTATAAGAGATAGACCTGATGCAGCTAAAGGTATCCCTGTAACAGGCCATGGAGGGCCACAGGGTTGTGAGACGGTGATGGTACCACATCTAGACAATCGGCTCACAGATGGCGGTAAGGTTGTCAGCCTTACGCGCCGGCCGCCCTTTACCCTCCTGGAAGATTCCAGGTACTCATTTCTGTTAGAGGCTGAGTCCACCCCAGGGCCATAGTGCGACTGGAATCCACGTCATCGGGAAATGAACCCACGACCTTGCAGCTTGTAGCATAGTGCCTCAATCAACTACGCTACCGCATGCCCCAATAGACCTTATATTTGGATTGAAGAGAACTGGCTACAACACGAGATTAAACCATATGGTTCAACTTAAAAGAGTTTCTCTGTGCAACCTTTTCTTTAACATTTAATAATTTAGAGGTTCATAGGATACAGGGTCCTAGTTTTTGGTAAATTATGATGCATCTCAGTTCTCATCAGCCTCGAAGGAAGGAGGTACATAAAAAATTGGAACTCTTATCCCTGGCACGTGTATACTTCCAAGTGAGGTTTGCTTTTCTCCTTCGGATCCCTGTAGTTACTAATACACGCCGTAATATTAAACCTTTCTACATAAGACGAGGCAGACGAAGATCGTTATATATTGCCGGGCTGTCCAACCTGTCTTCAAATAGGCCACTTGATGAATAGGTGATGATTGTTAAAGCCATACTAAATCATCAGTTCTAGTTTTATGAGTTATAATTTGTAACGTAACAAAGTCAGCTTCTTTCGAACTTTCCTTCTGGTTTATAAATCAATGTTCCTCTTTTGAAACTGACAGCAAGCGAGCCGAAATGTCTGCACGACTCAGCAAGACTCGAGCAGATCTACCAAACAATGCGGTACAATAGTTAGCAGTCTTACTTCATATTCCGGAGGTCTGGGGTTCAAATCTCATAGATCACTTATCTGCACTGACGTTCTTAGCTTACTTTCCCTGTTTTGAAGAAGAAAAACGAGAAGTTCTGGGAAGAACTAATCGCCTACTTTCCTTGATACGACATGGATCGCATCTAAAAGACTTATGCACCAATTCTTCTATTTCTTTGGTATTCGTTTCCGCGATAACATCTTCACGGAGCCGTTGCCTAGTAACGATAGGGGATGCATATGTAGACACAGACTGATGGGAGGGAATTATGAATTACATCGTTGAGATGGACTCAGATGCCATGCTATAGATACCAAGTGTCCTAAAGATTGGGTCAGGCATTCAGAAATTGATAAGGGTGTTACGCAGACACACAGACAGCATGGTGACCGCATAAGCTTACTTTTAGTTTTTTCTTCAAAATAAGGAAAGTAGATTAGCCGTATGCTTATGAAACCGTCTTACTTTCTGTGTGTCTCGATTTATGTCGACACCTAACAACTTCTGAGTATCGAACCAATCTTTGCGAAACTTGGTCTGTACACGTATATCATGCCACCTGAGTCCATTTCAATGGCGTACTTCATAAATCAATACCATCAGTAATACAAATATTACAGCCCCTGAAATTGTTGATCAGCCTTAAGGAAGGAATTATGCGACTTGACGCCTGAAAATCGCAATAATGGAGCCAGAAAATCTACATACATCGAATAATACGGTGTTCTAGATTGTAATTCCTTACTGCTCTGAGATGTTTCGGAGGAACATATCACCTCCGTCTTCATTAACAAGAATAAGTCACAGAAGAATACATCCTGGGTCTACTAGTTTCTTGACTTATTTGACCTTGAAGATGGAGGCGATATATTACTCCGAAACATGATGCTGTCTGCCGGCTGTTGAACCCAGAAGATCTGCACTTCGAAGTCACAACCGTGAGAACCTCAGATCGAACAGGATATATATACAGGGTGTTTCACGACTTTAGGGCATAACTGCAGGAGGTGATTTCCTAGGTCTTTGTGAGCAAAAAAGTTCATATAAACATGTGTCCGATTTTGGACGGTTACGGAGTTATGATCGTTTTAATCTCAGAATAGAAGGTAACGATTACTGACAATAAACGAAACAAAATAATAAACCAGCATAATACATGATAAATTTAAAGTATGAATGTAAAGTTAACTTCGTGAAATTACCTTTAATTTGAATTGATTGGTGCTTAAAGCTGATTTTCGAAAATGTCACCGCCGGCCGCAGCACAGGCTGCCGCTCGGTTGTGAACCGCGCCGGACATACCAACCCACCACGCCTTAGGTGCCTCTCAAGTGTCGAGTTAACGAGAACGCTCTGTCTGTAGCTGGTTAAAAATAGCGACCTGCCAGCTGACAGACGCGGTTCACACGAGGGCGTGTACGGGAATGAAAAAACGGTCATAACTCCGTAACCGTCCAAAATCGGACATGTTTATATGAACTTTTTTGACCACAAAGACCTAGGAAATCGCTTCCTGCAGTTATGCCCTAAAGTCGTGAAACACCCTGTTATTGTGTATATACATACAGTGATTGATAACGTGACGCCAAAATATGTTTCTCAATATACTTGCCACTGTAAATAAGGATACTGAACAAATGATCTCGCATTTTGCTAGGAGGCATACGTTTAGTTACATAAATCCAACAAAAGCGACCTAACGACCTTCGGGTGAGAAGTTGATGAGCCCTGAAAATGCTTTCCTCGTGTCATCAGCTGTATTCCTACTCTAAGCTGTTTACGAAACGTGTTATGATTTAGGAACTAGAAAGAATTTCGATTTGTGTGTCATATATCAGTAAATCCGTTTTCCACATGCTTATGTAGGTGACGTCATGGGGTAGGCCGCTTGTTAATGTGAGAGAGACGGGAGAAAGTTAGTTCCGCTTGGCGCCAGCCATTGTCCACTCTCGTAATAATCTCTTTGTATCGGCGTCCGGAACCCTGGATGATAGGTCCAAACGGTTTTCTAAATGTCACTGGTTGCAGCTGCTCCTTGTACACGAATTGAGCCACGACATATACTTATATTATTGTTTCAATAATAAAAATGGGGTTTCGTAAGTCAGGAGATACTGCTGAAGGTTGGTGACCTGATATTATATTAAACAAACAAAAACTCCGTGACTATAGTCCGCTTCTCGACGAAGTTAGTGCCAAATTTAGCGGATAGAGGGTGTCGCGTGGTCAGCGCAACGGATCCCCACGGCTGTTAATTTCGGTTTTCTAAACCGAAGCATCTATTTCCTTGAAATAGCTCCTCAATTATCATCACGAGGGTGAATGGACCCCGTTTCAGATCGACTACTTCTCAGAAAATCTGTTAGCTCCAGGAATCGAACCCAGGACCTCTAGATCTGTAGCCAGGAACTATGTCCACTAGACCACAGACTCCGTCTGTATAGTTCCTTGTAACAGGCTGTGGAGGCCCATAGCGTTGTGAGACGTCGAGGCTCCCACATTTTGAAGGCAATGGGATGTCAGATGGCGGTGAGGTCAGCCTTATTATTATTATTATTATTATTATTATTATTGGGGGGGTGGGTTTCCCCATGCACCGCGACCAATGGTCTATTGTACGTCCCCTCTGTGATATTCTACCAGTCTCTATACCCTACCGATACTGGTGCGTGCCATTAGTCCCGACTCAGCCATCGAGTTCGGCCTCTACTGGCTCAGCGGTATCTCTCGAAGCTTCCCCCATCTATCAGAGGCGTTAGAGACTACTGTTGGGCGGGAAATGTCCGATCAATTTGGCTCAGTGGTCCCCTTGGGACATGAGGTTCTTTTACGTGCCGTAAAGTCCCTCCCGGAGGACTTGTTCCCTGAAAATTTCCGCCTTTAAAACCCACGTACCTTGAGTCATAAGGTGGGAACGTTACCTCTAGACTACGGAGGCCGCTTGAGGTCAGCCTTACGCGCCGGCCATCCTTTACCCCCAGGAAGATTCCTCGTACTCATTTCTGTTAGAGGAAGAGTCGACCTATGGACGTGAAATTTGTTTTGTCCTATTGATGGAAAATAAATGGATTGGGGGTGCTTAGGAAAATATTTGCACCGGTGGGGGAGGGGTGAAGTAACGTGAGGCTGTCCAATCTGGAATAATGAGTTACGTAATTTGTAAAAATGAATAAGATGATTAAATCAAGCAAAGATGACGTGGACAGAGCCTGTAGTACTCATGAGAGAGACAAGATAAATGCGTGCAAAATATTCGTAGGGAATACTGACGGAACAAGATCACTTGGAAGGTTTAGGTTCAAATATGAGGACGATATTAAAATTGATCTTAAATGAATATGACAGTAAGGTGTGAATTGGATTCACATGATTCTCTGTAGGGGCCAGTGACGGACTATTGTGAACACCATAATGAACCCATTCTTAGAAATTCTTGACAAGCTGGTCATCTATAAGCTTTTCAAGAATAGAGTTAGTTGTTAATTCTGAAGGGTAGAGATCACTTTCGATACAAATGCGAAGATGGAATGATAATATTAAAATGGATTTTAAATAGATTTTGAAGTTGTCGAATGAGTTGAACTGAATGAAGTAAGAATATTTGTTTTCCGTCAAAGGCGACATTCTTTTGATGAGCTTCTTAAGAAGAAGGTCCTATATCGTCATTAATGTTATCATTTCTTTGTTTAAGTCTTCACTTACACACGTCGGAGACCTCTGCACGCTGAGGGCACGTCACTTTCTAAATTGACGTAAAAGAAGTACAGGAAGTTTCCTGTCACTCCTAAAAGAGTGAAGCTACATTTAAGTAATAAACATGTAGATGGGTGGAACCCGATCTAATGAAAGCTGATTTACATTTATTCTGAAAACATGACTTCACATTACAATGTCGTTTTTATAATAACTATAGATACAACCTTGAAAACGTTTCACCACAGCATGTTTCAACTTATAAGTAACGCATAATTATGTAGATATGTGTATAATCGTGCATTTCACGAGTCACTGCTGATTTCAACGCGCTACAACTTGTTTTGTTTCTGTTTTTGCATTACTGTATTGCAATAAAATCAGCAGCTATATGCAGAGGAGTTCCATTAACATGGAATTCGGTATGATGTCACAGGACAGGAACACTGTTAATTGCAGAATAGATAGAGTACAGCTAGGCCGCGCCATAGCTCAAGCGGTTAGTCGCTGGCTTCCCACCGCGGCGGCCCAGGTTCCATCCCGTTGTCTGGTCAAGTGAGATTTGTGTTGGACCAAGTGGCTCTGGGGCGGGTTTTCTCGGAGTACTTCGGTTTCCCCTGCCAATCTTCATTCCACCAAATTCTCCATCATCATAATCATCCGAGGCAGGTACAATAAGCCATCAGTGGCCGCCCTGCCGAATGGACCCAACTGGACTCCACCCCCCACTAAGTGAATTAAAAAAAAATTATAGTACAACTATCCTAGTAGTTAGAGCTGTTCTCTGTACTCGTGATGGTCCTGGTTCGAATCTTCGCTTGGATAGAGGAATTCCGTGGCGTTTTTTATCCTCTCCCCCTTAGATAATAACATTTTTCCACAAGAGCTACTTTTCAATTCCTAAATAAACAAGTTCTGGGGAAAACTAATTGTCTACGTTTCTTTGATAAGACGCGGGCCGTATAGAAAACGACGTCTCCTGCAATTCTTCTATTATCGCGTGTATATTCGTTGCCGCGGTAACGTTTTTACCGAGCCATTGCCTAGCAATGATAGGGGGATACACTTGCAGACAGACTGATGAAAGGGATTTGTGAAGTCCGGCATCTAGATTGACTCAGGTGGCATGATGTACATGCCAAATTTCATAAATATTGGTTCAGGCGATCAAAAGTTATTGGAAGGAATACACAGACACACAGACAGCATGTTGATCGCATAAGCCTACTTTTATTTTTTCCAAATAAGGAATATAGGCTAAAACCATTTCTTCATTAGCCTAATTTTCTCATTTTGAAAACTCATCATCTATTCATTCGACGTTATTTGAAAGCATCCATACTGTGCGAGTTATTCGAACTGGCAGCTCTCGGCAGAATGCGCAATAAATACCATGTAGGCTACTCACTGAGATAAGGATGTATATGGGTTAGTACGGGTCCGTAGTCACGGTGCGTCACCCTCCTTTCCTCTCACACTGCAGTTGCAACCACTGTCCTGCTTCATCTTGCCATATTCCTCATGCGCAATCAGTAACACGGGCTGTAGTTGGAAAAGCATCATCAAGAATCGATAATGTGTTATTGGTCTTGTGGGGGCACACATCGATTCACGATGAGGTCATTGGATTTTTCAGTTGGCCTAATACTTCCAGGAGCACTATAGCCCTGGGGCCGACTCAGCCTCTAACAGAAATGAGTACCAGGAATATTCTTGGGGGTGAAAGGTGGCCGGCGCGTAAGGATGACCTCACCGCCATCTGTGAGCCGATTGCCTAGAGAAAATGTTGGAGCCTCGACGTCTCACACTCCTATGGACCTCCACGGCCAGTTACAGGGATAGCTTTACCTTTTTATTTACCTGTAGTTTATGCTTGGAGTTTTTTACAATACCAGTTATCTGTGTTGCCAAAGCCTAACCAATCGCCTGTGTATCTTTAGATTATGAGATTTACAATGAAGTATCCTGCCAGTGAATTTCAGGCTATCGTGGGGTCCTTTACACGAATGAATAAAATATGAAATGCATATGAACTTTTGTTTGGCTTGGCTCTGTGAGAGAGACAAGTAGTCAGCCAGTGCGCTCAGTACAAAGGCAAATTATAATCAGTGTCACGAAAATGACGTCAGATGAGCGAATACACGATCTGACCCAGATTGGTACACGTGTTGTAATATTACCACTCCCTCGCAGGAGGGAGGAGGCGTTAGCAGCCTCAGGAAAAAATTAGCCGAAATCAGAAAGCAATTTATTCAGTTTGCCTTGCGAATTATTATTTAAGAGTTGGAGAGTATTAGCGCTTTTTCCTTGTGTTTATTAAGGTTACGGGAATAGTTAAAAAAATTTAAGAAGTGTACGTAACATTTCTGTCACGCTTTTTTCTAATTGACTCAGATTTTCGGGTCGTGAATGCTAACTCATAATGAAAGAGGGGGAGTTGACGAGCGATGTCAAAATCAGCCCAATTGTTCTCAAATTACCGGTATGTCACGGCATAAATATGTACATTAACCTTAGGAATTTGATTATAAATTTCTTCTACACATATTTGAATAAGTCCAACTAGTTACATGGGAATACTAAATTAAATAAGTAAAGCTATGCCTGTAACAGTCCATGGAGGCCCATAGGATTGTGAGACGTCGAGGGCCCCACAGTATCTAGACAATCGGCTTACAGATGGGGGTGAGGTTGTCAGCCTTATGCGCCGGCCAAAAATAAATTAGTATTTTATATAATATTTCCTTTCTGAAGCATGTCGGTCGGGTACGTTTCTTTAAAAATGGGTACCAGTAGCCTTTCTGGGGGTAAAGGGAGGCCGGTGCGTAAGGCAAACAATCTCACCGCCATCTGTGAGCCGATTGTCTAGAAAATGTGGGAGCCTCGACGCCTCACAACCCTATTGGCCTCCACGGCCTGTTACAGGTAAAAATTTACTAAAATAGCTGATGCATTATGATATTGTACTCTGATATTTTGTCCAACAGTCGGTGAATGCAGTGTGTCAGATCACCAGGTGATCTGGTAGTTCGTAAGCAGCAAGAATCCCAATAATTTCCGTGACGCGTGAAGTTGAGATCAAGAGAAGAGACTCAGATAAATTTTGTGTGAAGTTGGTAAGAAGGGAAGCACACGGCTATATGTGTAAAACGTTACACGAGTAGTTTTACGTTGCTATAAAAATGTCATCTTTTTGGATGTGACGCCGTGTAGCCTCATAGTTTTTGTCCGACGTTTTAAAGGAACTGGCTATCTCCATCCGTTGTGCAAAATGCTTTTTTAACCTGAATGACAGGTTCAAATCTCGGACAGAACACCAGTTATTCTGACCAAAAACTTATCATATTGAGGCGTATAGACCCGTTGCTATGCAACAACCGAGAAACAAACGAGACAATCAGCCGTTGCTAGGCAGCCGTCAGTGCTAATGGACTGGCTGAGTTCAACAGTGATACAGAAACAAGGGCACGTTGTTTCCTATGCGACCCGTGCCAAGGGGTAATCAATGCGACAAGTTATGAGACAGTGGCCAGCCGTGAATGGCGTGAGCGTGGAAGTTGAATCCCCACTGTTAGAAGCCTTCACCAGGAAACTACTGGTGTTGAAGCCACAGCAGACTGAATAAAGTTAGCTTGTGCTGTAGTGATTTGTAAAACTGGAAATTTGCGATAGCGCCATAATTAAGTGTAGTCACGAGTCGTGTGTATAAGTGGTCAATAAATCGAATCACCAATAGTCACACTCTAACACGTGCGAGTATTTTTCCTCAGTCTCTCCAGGCAAATACTGGGATACTACGTCAAATTAGACCATACCGTTTCCTTCCAAATCCTTCCTAGTTCATTATTCACTAATTATCTTGCCCTTAGACAGTGTATTACTTGAACTCCAGACGGGGTCGGGAAATAAATAGAATTTTGTCCCTGATGATGGAGGTAGTACATTACTTTGAAATATTGGTTAATATCACCAGATAGCACGGCGTCACATCACAGAAGACGGTATTCTTTACGGTCACCGTCTTTACATTATTTTGTTATATTATGATGTAGTGTTTGTTATAATTCTGAATTAAGCGAGCATAAACAGAAGGCCTGGCGGCAGTTGTGAAGAACATCGGGAACAATGGACGAGATCCAGTTATGCTTACATCCCGGATGATTCAGACATGATGACTAAAGTCTGTTCGTGAAACACCGAGTACAGTTATGACGAAGAACAAAATATAGAGAATTAACGTGTATATGACAGTCATTAACAGTTCCCACGCTCTTAGTTACGAATATATCTCTGCCTCATATAAATTCATGTGATAGTGATGTAATAAAATTAATTTATAGTGTCACAATCGTTATCAATGTATCTGTCCGGGATAGCGTAGTGCGTATAGCGACTGGCTACGGGCTGGACGACCGAGGGGTCGGAGTTCTGGTAGGGGCAAGAATTTTCTCTTCTCTACGTCGTCCAAACCGGCTCTGGGGCCCACCCAACCTCCTATCCAATGTTTACGGGGGATAAAGCGGTCGGGGCGTGAAATTGACCACTCACCTTCAACTAGTACTGAGGCCAAGAAAATGTGGCTCTATATATCCATTCCAGCCGGTCACGGTGGCCGAGCGGTCTAAGGCATGCACTGTCTTCGCTCGCTTGGAAACCGGGATCGTGGGTTCGAATCCCACGCAGGGCATGGATGTTTAGTTTGTGTGTGTGCGTTTTTCTGTGTTTGTGTACAGGTAGAGGCCTTGCGACGAGCTGATCACCCGCCCAAGGAGTCCTACCGAATGTGTAAGATCTAGAAAAACTGAAGTGAACGGAGAAGTTCATGGAGGTAGGGCTAGGCCCACTGGGGCTGTAGTGCCAAAGGAAAAAAAATATATATATATCCTTTCCCCCATACGCCTTCGTGACATAGTTCTCAATTAGTTAACCACAGGGACAAATTTACGGTTTTATCTATCGTAATAAGACAGCGTGAAACTGGTTCAGTGGTGCACGCATAAAGTTTATCATTCTTCTATTTCAGTTCAGATTAAAATTTGGGGGGTTATCAAACCATATAATTTGGTAGATTGGTACAAAAGTTCGGAAGAAAATGCGGACCTAATCTTCAGAATGTGATAACCCAGAGAATCAAAATATGAATTTTTGCGTCCGTGAATACATCAGCTCTTATAAATAAATGTTATGTACGAGTAATTCAGGCGAATGTTTTTGTTACCGTCTGTATTCTAATTGGAGTTTTAATGTTACCGTGAGTAACATTCATTGCAGTGAATAAGGTTACAATGTTATGTACCTACATGACTTAGTAAAATGAAGACAAATGTTGATAATTCGCGTTAATTTCTTTTGCTAAATTGTATTCAGTCAAGGATATATACTACTAAAAGTTATTGACTTCTCATCAACGTAAATGCATTCCTTTCATTAAAACAGCAATCAACAGTTCTTTGCACAGTTTATTGGCATATACCTACGCCATGATTAATGAAAATGATATCAGTAATACCAACTGAAGAACATCACAGTACGCCACACTCTATTGGGTAGCAATCCTACTTCGTGCTCTGAGGTCACGCTCCCAAAATTATGGTGACATTTTGCGTGATTTTACTCACTACCTCCAGGCAAATGTTCGAAAAAAAAATCAAACTCCGTGGCCTGTAGTCCGCAAGGGAAGTATACCGACGGAGAGACCGCTTTTTGTCGGCGAAGTTGGTGCCAGTGTCGCGTGTTCAGCGCAACGGATCCTCACGGCCGTTAATCTCGGTTTTCCTTGAAATAGCTCCTCAGTTATCCTCACGAGGCTGAGTGGACCCCGTTCCAGACCCACTACTCAGAAAATCTGGTAGCGCCGGTAATCGAACCAGGGACCTCTGGAACTGCAGCCAAGAACTCTGACCACTAGACCACAGACGTGGTCTGGTTATCCATGGTCACTAAAAATATTATATATATTCAAGAAGATTACATGAAGCCCACAAAGATCAGATGAAATGTTTCGAGCCATTATTATTGTGCAAAGTCTTCCATCGATTTGTGAAAAACGTTTCGAATCACACATCATGAAGCAGTGCCCTCAGATTGCTGTAACTTGGCAACGTGCAAAATAGACGTATCCAATTCAATATCACGTGTTTTATGCGGCCCAGGACAAACGTTTCGTTAATTATGGGCAATGCGAGGAGATCAAACAAGATCGCCTGTAAAATCAATTCTTCTTCTTCTTCTTCTTCTTTACTGGCGCTACAGCCCTGTGTGGGTCTTGGCCTTTCCATGGTTTAGTAACGGTATTTTTTTTTCTGGGGCGGGGTCGTTATCCCCACGCCCAACACCCAGTCTCGAAAAACAGTGACTACAATTCGTCTGGCCCCTACACTTTGATCTATCTGGCATTAGTGGCTCTACCAGGAGCTTACGCTCCCTCCAGCATAGTTGTCCGTGTCACTGGGGCGCGTAGAGGTAGTCGTTGAGAAGAATAACGTCAATTACGTGACTCAAAATGTGTACTGTTTTTCTTGTTACATATTTGTTTCGGATTTATAGACAAAGTTCCTTACTCAGTAAGCGTTCTCGGTGTGTTGTAACAATATTCTAACCTATTTCGTGACAAGGGGTAGAAAAGAGATTGAGAGATCGTGAAAGGGAATTTGATAGCTACTTAGACGAGTAGAATGCTGGGTAAAATGAAACCCTTTTGTTAGGTGACAAATGTTAACTTCACGATTAGTTTGGCAAACAGAAGTGTCTGGTATGGTACTTAACACGGAATACATTGCAGGCAACCAGCTGCTATCTTATATGTAGATCATGGGCCGCGCCACAGCTCAAGTGGTTAGTCGCTGGCTTTCCACCACGGCGGCCCGGGTTCGATCGCGGGTCTGGTCAAGTGAGATTTGTGGTGGACAAAGTGACGCTGGGGCAGGTTTTCTCCGAGTACTTCGGTTTCCCCTACCAATCTTCATTCCACCAATTGCTCCACAATCACCCTCACCTATCATCTGGGGCTGGTAAAATAGGCCAGAAGTGGCCGCAGTACAAGGGACTTAGTCCCACCCCACTAGCAATAAAAAAGTAAATATATGTTGATCTTCGAGGCTACGCCAGAAAATCTTACAGAAGAAAGGATTTAAGGGATTTCCATTATGGCAATGGTGGTTGTCCATGTATGATGAACATATAATTTAGTAACTTATTAATCATGATGTAACAGTCTACATCAGTTCCTGCTGATGACGTCATCTGAAAGATTTTTCAGACACAGCGTAGATTTTATGGCTCATTTCATCAAGCAGTCTTCATTTAGAAGGTGAGAATCACTGAGTAGATCAAGAAAACCCGCGCATTTTAGGGAACCGAAATGTTTATTACAGTGTTCACATGAGCCAGCTGAATCCAGTCTATATCCTCACAACTGAATATATATTTCTAAATTTTAAATGTAGAGGTGTCCGTGTTTAACTAAACACCACGTCATGAACAAATGTGGAGGAGTGGAGGTGTAGCTCCAATCATTCCTATGAAAACCAATAGATGGGGGTAACTGGTTTGGATCAAGCCTCTGCCGCTGTACCCCCAGGCGGAAATCCCACCGAATCCCATTGGATAAGAGGCTAAGTGTGTCCCAGATCCTGCCTAGACATTGTGGAGGGGAGAGACATCTTTTGTGCCTTACGCGAATCAAACCGATTCCTTGTCCGTCCGTAGTGTAACCTAATTTCTTTACTGATTGAATTATAAAATCTGCCAGCCTGTTAAAAAGAAAATGTGTCGTTAGTTCTATCCAAAACTTCAGCAGGTTTAACAGTTACTACTCCATGGCTTTAGTCCACAAGCGAACTATACCGACCGAGCCACCGCCGCTTGTCGGCGAAGTTAGTGCCAAATTTTGCGGATAGAGGGTGTCGCGTGGTCAGCGCAACAAATCCCCACGGCCATTGATCTTGGTTTTCTAAATCGGAGCCATTTATTTTCCATTCAAGTACTGTAGCTCCTCAATTATCCTCATGAGGCTGAGTGGACCCCGCTCTAGCCCCACTACTTCTCAGAAAATCTTGTAGCACCGGGAATCGAACCCGAGACCTCTGGATCTGTAGCCAAAAACTCTGACCACAAGACCACAGAGGTGGTCGGTTTAGCAGTTAGTTTCTAATTGCAGTTCTGTCAGTTTCTTAATGTTTGGTAGTCATTCAATTGACGCGAGAACTGGGAAGACCTTTTCTTATATAAACATTATGATATACAGTAAACGTGAGTTTACTGTGACGTGACGTGTTGTGAGACATGTGTCATGCTTGAAGTCCCTTCTTGCCGGACGTTTAAAGCTCTTAATGTGGACCTATGACTGACTATTTATAGCTTCGTTGCCTGGAAATAGATGTTTTATTGTTCCGTGCGTTTGCCTGGCGCGGACCGCATAGAGAACACAGTTTACTCTGTATTATTCAGAGGCAGTTTCTAATACCTCCACCGTGACCCTGCGGGTCGTAGGAGGCGACGAAAAGGGATGTCTCAAATCTGAGACAATAAAATATGGTCGCGAGTCCCAAAGGACTCGGACCCGAGAAAGACTGCGCTGGCAAAGGCCAGCAGCATATGCAAAAGAGAGACCCGTCCTCTCGTCAGAGAGGGCGCCCAACAAAAAGAAGACCGTAACTGTCAATGAGTAATAAATATCTGGTCATGAGCCTCAGATGGGGCTCGACACCAAGACTTACCGACTGACTGACCGTCAGTCGCAATGTGACTTTGACTTTGACTTGTTGCATGTGTTCGTTGCTGTGAGAATGTTTACGGACATTCCTCTGTTGTTGCGTAACCTAGCAACGGACTGTTTACCAGGAATTTGTCTTTGCGGGAACTTGTTTACCCATGCGTTGACATGTCACAATATATGTTTAAAAAATTGAAATGAATTTGCTTTAGGTTTGGACCAATAGAATCCCTTGAAATACGTTTGGTTTTCCGCAGTTCTGATTCGATGCAGTGACTTTCCTCTAAACGTATACTGAGGTGACGAAACTGTCTATGTAAGCCAATTCTCATCAAAAACAGTGAACCGTAAAGCTTGAGACGATAATGATGCTTGGTTCGAATGTAGATTGAGACACTACTATTCTGCTTGAAGTTTTGCTTGGGTTTCCTCAGCCCTCCAAGCACCATGATAGTGACTCGATTATGTCTGGTCACTTTCTTCAAAATTCTTTCTAATACATTATTCACCATCGCCGTTGTACAGCCCAGACAGTGATGGCGTCAAAAGATAAATCACATAAGAAAAGAAGAAAGACAATATGAGGTGTCATCATTCTCTTGCTTGTCGCGTGTTACTTCTTATGTTAAACTGTCAAATGTTTCGATGACAGTGTCAACAAATGTCAAAATGCCATTCCTTATGTTGAAGTTAACACACTTCAGTCTGTAATACCTGGGATTCATTAGTCAAATGTTAAGCTGGATTTAAATAATTCGTTGACATGTGCGCTTGGAAGTCTTGTAGTAACTTTTCTTGAGATGGAAATATTTCATGGTCAACGATCCTCTTCTTCGCTGTATCTCGTCCCCCGACTTTCACTTGGTGGAAGAATGCGACAGCTTCGCCAATGGGAGGTTCCCTTCTGTGTGTTTCGATAAAGAAAGAACCGGCCCGTCATCCTCAACAGGCAAAATGGTCGACGCAACCACCTGCTGGTCACATCCTTCCTGACGCTGGCAGGCGAACCTTCCTTCGTGCAGTCCCATTCTTCATTGATCCCCCTCCCGCCAGCTCCTTCCCATGAATACCAACGGATACATATCCTTAAAAAGTTCCCTTCGAAGTTGCCGTAGTATGAAGTTAAGAGCAAAGCAACCCTTGTAAGGTAAAGTAAAGTAAAATTTTCCTTATGCTTAATTAATTAAGCAATGCTCCATGAAGACATATGGGGAGTGGAGGATAGCTCCACCAGTCGATTTGTGGCTCAGTCTGCAGCCACCTCCTCACGCTGGTAGCTCGTACCTTGAAGTTGAAAGCGATATGTTCCTCCGAAACGTCAGTTCACACAGAATCTACACGGCGACACGTCCCAGAAGATGGCATTCTTCACGGTACTTAAACATCGGATTCCGTATAAGGGGGATATTACTGAGTGAGCGGCTTCCATTTTCTCAAGGAAGAATCAGATCCATGGAATTATTTACGCCATACCATGAGCGAGTATTCGGTGCCGTTACGGAGAAAATACACGCAGTTTCAGACGTTGGAACAAGATGTAGCCTTTTGTTATGAAGGTAAAACCTCGCCCCGCATCGATTGTATATGTCCCTGGATATTCTCAGAATATTTCTGGACGCTGTAATGACAGTCCAACCTTCTGACTGATCTACTCTCGCTCGTTTCTTCAAGCAGACACTAATTTTTCCCAGCATTTAATAAAACCCCGAAGGTTCATTACCGTGTTCACAAGAGCCCTCCACCGGTCCCTCTCCTGTACCAGATGAATCCAATACATACCATCCGATCCTATCTCTCTTAAGATCCGTATTAATATTGTTCACCAACTTACGTCTTGGTCTTCCCAGTGGCCTCTTTCCTTCTGGCTTTCCCACCAATACCCTATACGCATTCCTCTTCTCCCCTATTCGTGCTTCATGCCCTGCCCACCTCATCCTCCTTGACTTGATCATTCTAATTATACTTGGAGAAGAGTAAAGTTATGAAGCTCCTTATGCAGTTTTCTCCAACCTCCTGTCACTTCATCTTTTTAGGTCCAAATATTCTCCTCAGCACCCTGTTCTCAAACACCCTCAGTCTATGTAGAAGACGCTCATACGGACAGAAATAAATCAGTTTTTACGAAGGAATGATTATTTTAAAAACTATAAGCTGCGTTCCAAAACCTGGACTTTAGTGGATTAAATTGCACTGCGACTGGCTTTTCTCCTAGTATTTCGGTTTTCCCCAGTTAATTTTCATTCCACAAAACGCTCCATTTCTCGTCTGTTATCTGGAGCTGTTACAGCGGGTCCATTTTCTGTCGCAGAACAAAGAGACTCGGCGACAATTCACATCAGTTAAGACATTTGATTAATGCCGGATTCCATCCTCGACTCTATCGAAATCAGAGTATTGACCACTGTGCCACACCGATCTGTTTCAGCTGTGTCATTCATATGCTGATGATAGAGGTAAAGCTATCCCTGTAACAGGCCATGGAGGCCAATAGCATTGTGAGACGTCGAGGCTACCAACATTTTCTCTAGACAGTCGGCTCACAGTTGGCGGTGAGGTTGACAGCCTCACGCGCTGGCCGCCCTTTATACCCAGGAATATTCCTGTTACTCATTTCTGTTAGAGGCTGAGCGACCCCAGGGCCATAGTGCGACGGGAAGGATTAGGTAAATTGAAAAAATCCACCTCATCAGAATTCGATCCCGCGACCTTCCGGCTTGTAGCATATTGCCTCAACCAACTACACTACCGCGCGGCCCATAAACATGATGATTTATTATAACAAGTGGCCTAATGTTATTTCTGGTTGCAAATTTTTTTTTAAGCCGTTTGATGATTCTTCTCACGGCCGACATGACGTGCAGACATTAGTTCATTGTTCTATGTGATATTTGCCTCATGTGCTGCCCCAGAGGCTGGTCCCCTGAACCTAAACCCCCCTCACCATCCAGCTGAAGCCAAATTCATGGGATCTCATTCCGCAGTGTCTTATGTCTGTCTGTCTTCGAAGCTTATTTTACGGCGCTATACATAGCTAGACCACATAGGGTTTAAGAAAGCTCAGTCGGTGTAGAGACTGTCTAAGGGCTGGAATGCCGATGGGTTGGAGTTCGAGTCCCGGTGGGGACAAAATTTTTATCCTCTTCACGTCGTCCAGACCGATTCTGGGTTCCACCCAACCACCTATGAAATGGGTACAGGGCTCTTACCGTGGGGGTAAAGCGGCCGGCTCGTGAAGCTGACCACCTTCAACTAGTGCCGCGGTTAAGAATACGTAGATCTATACAGCCACTCGCACATGGCGTAGTGCTTAATTAGGTAAGAACGAGGAAAACTTTACCTTTTTCTATATCGTCAAATGGTGGTATCACTGATGAATGATGAAATGGAAAGGATTAGGATGGAAGTGGTCGTGGACTGATCGAGGTATTCTAGAGTTTTCCTGAGAACTACGAGAATGTCTGCCAGGATACGCAGGTTCTCGGGCGAAGACTAAAATGAGAATTTCCCAAATATGAAAGTGAAGACTTTCAGCTTTACAGATTTCTCTTATTTACTCAAGACGTTCATTACAATTCAAAGGTCTGCCTGTTTCGAGGCCTAGCTTATCACAATTTCAGCCGAAATGGTGGTGCCTGTGTGTATCAACAGTTTTTTCTTTTGCCACAATGACGAGGAATTCGCGATAAATTAACGGAAATAACACACACACTTACCGCTTCTGTGGTCAGAGTTCCTGGCTACAGATCCAGAGACCCCGGGTTCGATTCCCGTCGCTACCAGATTATCTGAGAAGTAATGGGCCTGGAACGGGGTCCAACCAGCTTCTTAAGCATATTTGAGGAGCTATTTCAAGGAAATAGCGGCTCCGGTCTAGAAAACCGAGATTAACGGCCGTGGGGATTCGTTGCGCTGACCACGTGACATTCTCTATTCGCTAAAGTTGGCAGTAACTTCACCGACAAGCGGCGGTCGCTCGGTCGGTACGGTTCGCTTTCGGACTACAGGCCACGGAATTTTTTGACTGTTTCAACAGAATGCGTAGTGGATTTGGCCGAATCCACTAACTGAGATGAGGATTGTAGCAAGTGTATGTTTTTTTTTTCATTGCTAGTGGTGTGGGACTAAGTCCCTTGTACTGCGGCCACTTCTGGCCTATTGTACCAGCCCCAGATGATAGGTGAGGGTGATTGTTGAGCAATTGGTGGAATGAAGATCGGCAGGAGAAATCGAAGTACTTGGAGAAAACCTGCCCCAGCGCCACTTTGTCCACCAGAAGTCCCACTTAACCAGACCCGGGATCGAAGCCGAGCCGCCGCGGTGGGAAGCCAGCAACTAACCGCTTGAGCTATGGCGCGGCAAAGTGTATGGGTTAGGCAAGGCCTTAGCTACAGCGTTTCACCCTTCCGCCCTCCGCCCCACTACTTCTTGCCGTAATTCCCCTCACTTCTCCTCATGTGCAGTCCCATGGCCAGGTCAAAAAATACGACCTGTGCGTGTAGAGTTTGTTTGCCACTTTGTTCCCCTTCTGGTATCTGGGTTCAAGGTCTCCTTTTTCTCCACTTACCTTCCTTGGCCCTTCTGTGGGACAGGACAAAGGTCAGCATAAAGTTTAGAATTCTGGTAATGGCTCCAGTTTTATTGTCTTTCTTCATGGACGTTATGCGAGCAGTCTGGCTTCCCTATTATTGGAGCCTAGAAGACTTTTCTGACATACTGGCCGTTTCAAATTTATCATTTATATTTACTTATTTATTTTATTTTAGGGATGTGAATATATTGTCTCCGTAACGCTAGCAATGTCAGCCATTAAGTGATTGTTCCATGATGAAAGGTAAAGTTGTCCCTGTGCTTAACTAATTAAGCACGACGCAATGAAGGCGTATGGGGGAGTGGATATATGTATCCACTTTTTCTTGACCTCGGCACTAGTTGGAGAGGAGTGGTCAGTTTCACGCCCCTGCCGCTTTACCCTCGGGGAAAAAGCCCCCGGTACCCATTGGATATGAGGTTGGGTGGACCCCAGAGCCGGTTTGGACGAAGGTTAAAATGTAAAATTTGAGGTTTTCACGGCGGTGACTATGTAGAAAAGAGTCTTCTG
Organism: Cryptotermes secundus; assembly: GCF_002891405.2. NCBI lineage: Eukaryota > Metazoa > Arthropoda > Insecta > Blattodea > Kalotermitidae > Cryptotermes > Cryptotermes secundus. Next base: position 239,035 of record NW_019743157.1, on the reverse strand, counting down.
GGATATGACGCCGTGTAGATATTGTGTTAACCGACGTTTCGTAGGACTCCATCTTCAAGGTAGAAGATAAAAGAAGAAAATTCGCAAACGAAGAACCATCGTGAGCAGGTACAAATAGATTATTAGACTATTTGCACCTGTTCACGTTCGCTTACGGATTTTCTTCTTTTTTCTTCTTTCTCCGAAACGTCGGTTATCACAATATCTACACGGCGCCATATCCCAGAAGACTGCTTTCTGAAGGTTAAATTGTTCTTGTGTCAAACTGTGATCCAATCTTACTTCATCATAACCCTTGAACGACACTTTGATATCACAGTTTCACCGAATATCACCCTAGGGCTTGTTAAGTTTCGATTTATGCTAAGCTACTACATGTTGTATAACAGCATATGAACTAAGCGGAGTTGCTATCTAGAGGTACGCTATGAAGTTGCTTTCACAAAGATTTGCCCTGCAATACGGACTCAAGCATGTATTGCTGCAATCTTCTACTCCTGTTTGTAAGTAACATCAGATCGATTAACATTACGACAGAATGTATTTATGTTTTAAGGATTGATGTCAAAGGGCGAACAAGGGCGAAATTGGAGAATCCTGCAACGAATGAAGCTCTCAGATGTACCGTTATTATTACGTAATTGACTCTGGGCGGAGGTTACTCGAGTCTTCGTTGATTAAGGATGATTAATATCTCCAAGAAATGTTATTGAAAAGTATTGGCAACGAATGTTACTCAGCTTTCTGTGCGCTGTGTTCCATTTCTGATGTAGTCATGTAACAATATTTTCTCCTCAGCTCTTCGTATTCCTAGTTTCATGCGGGCATTGTATAGCTCAGTCGGTACTGCAGACTACGGGGAACCGACACTCGATTTCCTACAGCGCCCTTGACCCCTCCTCTGGGCATACCCAGCTTCCTATACCATGGATACCGGGAATGTTTTCCAGGGAAAGCTGCTGGAGTGTGAAACTGTCCTCTATCTACTGTTAAGTTCAAGACTGGCGTTACTATACCTCCACTTCTCCATACGTCTTCGCGGCATGGTGCTTAATTAATTAAAGACAAGAAGAACTTTAACTTGTTTCATAAAATGCGAGGAATGGTTTTGTTGCCGTTCATATTGTCCACATTTTAATAATGTGAACTACATACCGAGTGACATGAAGTAGAGTCCTTTCTTAATATGCTGATAGTCGCTCACTTGGTCAATGAATCGCTCCGCCTTTTCTGGAAACCCGAAGGTTCCCAGCGCCTATTTTCCAATAGCGCGTCAGTGAGCCAGTAGAATCCAATCCAAATTCTTACTTCGTATTCCTCTTAGAAACATATTAATATTGCCCTCCTACATATGTCTAGATACAAGCTGGAAAGTCGCGGATTCGATTCCCGATGAGGCAATTGGACTTCTCAATTGACATAACTCTTCCAGCCGCACTATAGCCGTGGGGTCGACTCAGCCTCTAACAGAAATGAGTACCAGGAATCTTCTTGGTGGTAAAGGGCCGCCGGCGCGTAAGGCTGACAACCTCACCACCATCTGTGAGCCGATTGTCTAGAAAATGTGTGAGCCTCGACATCTCACCACCCTGTGGGCCTCCATTGTTCATTACAGGGGTATCTTTACTTTTCTTTTAAGATCTTTCAGGCTTTCCGGCTAAAAGTTTGTAACCCTGACTCATATCCCCATTCTTGCTTCATGTCCTGCCCATCTGAATTTTAATCCTAATCTTCATCACAACAACGTTTGGTGAGGCGTACAAATTACGAAGCTCCTCATTATGTAATTTTTTCTGATGTGTTACTACCTCTCGCAAACACCAGATATTCTCTTAGCTCTGTTTTCTATAGATCCCCGATGCACTTCAGCATATTGAGATGTAAATTAGTTAGAAGCAAAGATTTAATTGCTCAGTCTAACTACCTAACTCCCTCCATGAAGTTGAGCCCCTCTTGACAAGCAGAAAGCCGCTCAGCTTCTCAAGAATCTTCCAACATTTTATGGAACCTGAAGGTTCATTAACCTGTTCACAAGAGCCCCCCACTGGTACCTGTCCTGAGCCAAATGAATCCAGTCTCTAATAGCCCATCCTACTTCCCTAAGGTCCATCTTAATATCATCATTCCGCTTACGTCGAGGTCTTCCTAGTGGTCTCTTTCCTTCTGGATTCCTCGTTATAGAATGTCCCTTGTTTAATCGATTTCTGCGTTATGTTTTTATTTCCATCTCTCCAACCAACCTAGTCCAGTTAAAGCAGAGATACTAATACAAGAATTAGTCAATAAATGCTTGAATGAACTTCAAAAGTTACTGACATGCAGCGACTAGTTATTCAAATTATGACTCATATTTAGATGTAAAATCTTCCGTTGATATTAGAAAATTTGTGTAAGCAGGCACGGTTATGGGTAATGTGACGCAGAGTTCCTGAGAGCCACGTTAGGCGCTGAAGCACGTTTTGTGACGGGTTTGAAAATAGACATCTGCTCGGTTTGGAACTACTGTTTTAACTGATAACCGACAGCTTACAACCACATGCAATCTCATATTTAGACATATCTAATGAATACCGTTCTTGGAAGATAGGTTTGTCTTCGTTTATCAAATGATAGCTGAACGTACGTACGTACATCGTTGCAGAAGCAACCGTTGGTAACATTGTTCCTTCACTAGGCGCGAGGACATCCAGCATTCTCTATCTCTGTCTTCACTGTGCTGCCACTTACCGGTGCCACATTCCTCTACCACCTTACGAAACCAGCGAGCGAAGCCCATGAGAAGTGAGCAGATCATACGAAGTCAGTCGGTTGTGTGGCGTGACAGTGTTGGTAGGAGGTGGGCGCTGCAACGGGAGTCATCTGTTACAGACAACGTAAGCATCAATTTCTTTGTGTCGTGGTGGTTAATTTTGGTGTTCTTGTGATAAGTGTGTGTGGATTGCGAACAGTTAAGTGGAGTAGTGTAATGGTGTAATTGTGATAGTGAAGTTAGAACCGAACTCACAGTTTGAAACCGAAGAACAGAGGATAAATTCGGCTGCTGTTGTTACGTGTCATTTGTGCGTCGAGGGACAGGGTAACCAAGCATTGCAGAGAGCAGGTGAGCAACATTCCTGGCACTGTTGACCAAGCAGAACAAAGTTTGACCATCTGTATGTCCGGCACCTTGAAGTTAAAAGTGTGGAGAATTCACGGTCATCTACAAGCCGAAAGCAAAGTGAGCCCTGGGATATGACTTGTAGTCTCAGTTACCGACGTTTCGAAGAAATGTACCGTCTCTGTCTTCAGGATTCAGGAGTAAGCGAAGATGAATGAGTCTTGAGTTTCCTACTCTTGAGCTCTGACAATGGAGGCAGTACATCTTTCCAAAATGTCGGTAAATGTCTACCAGACTAGACCGCATCATATCTCAGAAAACAGTACTCATCATAGTCACTGCCGTGTAAATGTTGTCCCACATAAGTCTGCAATACGTAAGTGAGAACAAAGTACAAAGCTCTTGGATCTTTATGTACCTTCTCGTTACAGATCAGTACAGTTTTATTCAGAAAATCTGAAAAGATGAAAACACTTCCAAGATTTAGGTTTAGAGGGCGGGATAATATTATAATGGATCTAAAACAAACATTTATGGATAGAATTCAAGTGGTTTGCAGTAGGATCCGTTATAAAACTTTTGTCAGTATGTTAATGAGCCTTAGATACAAGGAAAATTTCATGACTAGCCGAGCGATTTTTAAGCTTCTCAAGAAGGAAAGTGCTCCGTGGGATTCGTTCCTTCAAGATCCAGGCGAATAATTAGACAATTTATTACCGTACCTTAACACATAACACATCAGATCTGTCGCTAGTATAACAATTTATAAAACCGAACCGTGAAGACAGGTGAAGAACGCAAGTTGGCACTGCGCAGTATTCTCATAGGCCCAAGGAAGCCATCTTTGGTCATTTCGAAGATATTGTTTCTGCTGCTAAAATATAGGGCATTAAACTGTTTATAAATGCAGAATCTGTGGCAAATTGTAACGACAGAGAGGCGTGTAAATTATTGTTATATTGCGCCAGTCACATTGTTTAGGGTTGATTAATCACTATCGGTATATAATCGACTGGACTATGACTAATAATATGAGGTAAGGTGCGAAGATGAGGTCATTTCTGTGCTTCATTAAGAGTCATACCATTAAGGGATACAGGGGAGTGGGGGTGTAGCTCCATGTATTCTTAACCTCAGGACTAAGATATGAGTGGGCAGCTTTACCCCGGGGAAAGGGCGTGTGTACCTATTCAATTAAGAGGCCGAGGGAGCCACAAATCCCGTTCCGATATTGTGAAGAAGAGTGAAATGTCGTGTCGGAAATCGTACCCCGATCCCTCGATCGTTCAGCCCCTAGTCTAGCTGACATACCGCCCAAGCAATGTTGATTCATGTTATCCACATTTAAAGATTTATGTTTATTATACAAGCGCGAAATGTACAGTCGTGACGTCAGTTGTTTCCAGCGGCGACCGTCGCTTGTCTCTCCTGTACAAATGAATGAATCTATCGAAATACAAGAAAAAAATGCTACAAGGACAGGAAAAGAGTTGCACAACGAAGGGTACTGCAGTTTGACATGGTTTTCCTTCAGTACCACACCGTGGGATATATGCATTGAGATAAAATACAGTGACAAAACGTAGAAAACATATGAAAACTACTGTTTTCTGAAATGAAATGCCGTGATAGATACTTAGACCGCCTCTGTGGTCTAGTGGTCAGAGTTCTTGGCTACAGATTTAGAGGTTCCGGATTCGATTCCCGCCGCTACCAGATTTTCTGAGAAGTAGTGGGTCTGGAACGGGTTCTGCTCAGCCTCGTGAAGATAATTGAGGAGCTATTTCAAGGAAATAGCGGCTCCGGTCTAGAAAAGCGAGATTAACGGCGTTGGGAATTCGTTGCGCTGACCACGCGACATCCTCTGTCCGCAAAAGTTGGCACTAACTTCACCGACAAGCGTCTGTCGTTCGGTCGGTATAGTTCATTTCCGGACTACAGGCCACGGAGTTTGTTTTTATTTTACTACTGTATCATTAACTAGATTGTGTAGGGTCGAATATTAGAATGACAGATGAATTAGAAAGGATCCGGAAGGAGGCTTTCGTGGTGTAATTGAGGTGCTATACAGTTTGTGTCCACTTAACATGCAGAAATAAGCAACATTGTATCAACGCGACATGTATGACTGCTCGCAACTGGCCGTTAAAAAGACGTAAAGCTATCCCTGTAACAGGCCGTGGAGGTTCATAGAGTTCTGAAACCTCGAGGCTCCCACACTTTCTAAACAGTCGGCTCACAGATGCCTTTGAGGTTATCAGCTTTACGCGCCGGCCACCCTTTACCCCCAGGAAGATTCCCGGTACTCATTTCTGTTAGAGCCTTAGTCGACCCCAGGACCATAGTGCGGCTAGAAGGATTAGGTCAATTGAAAAATCCAGTGGCCTCATCGGGAATCGAACCCGCGACCTTCCGGCTTGTAGCACAGTGCTTCAACTAGCCACGGTACCGCGTGCCCCCGCAACTGGCAATGCAGGTGTGAGAAGGAAGGGCGTACCTAACAGGAAGGCAGCACATTTCCATATTCTACGCCCTGCTCTTACTTTCATCTCCAGTTTCTTGTCGTGTAGGAAAATTAATTCAGAACACTTTTTGGACTAACATTGTCTTGTAGTAGTGAATCATTGACAGTATGAAGAATTGACGAGAGAATGCAGGCGTCAACAGGAGTGTATTTTGTGAGTAGAATTTTAGAGGACAGTTTCGGACCCAGAAAATTAAAGGAGGGAACTACGAGAAAATTACGAATTCCACAAACACTTAATTCATATAGTAAAATAAAGTTGCGCCGGTCACGGTAGCCGAGCTATCTAAGGCATGTACTGTCTTCGCTCGCTTGGAAACCGGGATCGTGGGTTCGAATCCCACACAGGGCATGGATGTTTGTTTACAGGCAGAGGCCTTGCGACGAGCTGATCACTCGCCCAAGGAGTCCTACGGAATGTGTAAGATCTAGAAAAACCGAAGTGAACGGAGAAGTTCATGGAGGTAGGCCTAGGCCCACTGGGGCTGTAGTGCCAAGGGGGGAAAAAATAAAATAAAGTTGTCCCGGTGCTTGACTAAGTAAGCACTACTTAATGAGGACATATGGGGAGTGGATTAGATCCACTTTTTTATCTCAGCACTAGACGGAGGTGAGTTTTAAGTTTCACGCCCCCCCCTCCCCCCTGGCGCAAGAGCACCCCGTACCCATTGGATAGGAGGCTGGGTAGGACCCAAAGCCGGTGTGGACGACATAGAGAAGTGAAAATTCTTACCCCTACCGAGACTGGAACTCCGACCCCTCGGCCGTCCAGCCCCTAGCCAGTGGCTATACCGACTGAGCTATCCAGACTCCGAATTTATAGAACAATACAAAGTAAATTGGAAAGAATATGTTGAAAAGATGAAGTCTTGATAGTGTTAGGAAGAAGTGTTAAAATATCAATCAGAAAACAATTTCTGGAAGCCATCTAAAACAACTGAAAGATTTTGTTTGTTGCCTGTCGTTGAAAGTGGGTAAGGAAGTGGAATTATGGTCCAGTTTAGACGTTACGATACGTTTGATAACGTAATGGAGGGTTTTGGCTATCTTCATGCTGGTTATCAGTAACGAAGGTTTGGGAAATGTATTGGAAACAGAATTCTTACATATTTTGGGCATGCTTCCTTCCGGTGTGTGTCAGGGAGTCTTCCAACACAGGTAAGCCGATCGGATGGTTAGGGCGCCCACCCACATCTACGTGGTATCTAGGGGAGAGATCTAAACTGCGCTGTTGTTTACTCATCTCTTTGTTTAGGGCTTAAAGGAACTGTTTAAATACCGCTCCGGCGGGACGCACGCAGGAAGTGGAGGTAAACATCAGCGCATTATTAACCGTTCAAAGACGGAATTACTTTTAAATAACATAAAGTTCCGGTTCGTACCTCACAGGAAACACATTACGTCTCCACTACAAAACCCAACTGGTTAATGCTGTTTAGGGAGACAATCTCTGTTTATTGTGAGAATCATATGAAACACATATACACTCTGTGGGCAGAATGCAGAGTTCTAGTGTGTTAACCTCCTCCATCTTCCACTTGGAGCATAGGGCATCCGTGAAACGCTTCGTTTCACTTCAGTTTCTTAATCTAAGACAGGCAGTAGGACTCCTTGGACGGGGATCAGCCTGTCGCAAGGCCGCTACCTAACACAAACGGAGAATAAACAAAAACATCCATGCCTTGAGTGGGATTCGAACTCATAATTCTAGTGTTCGAGCGGTCGAAGACATTTCTCATGAACGGCTGGTTGGGCCCCAAAATCGCGCTGTACAGTGGCAGTGAGTGGAATCTCTACTAATGCCGGGAACCGAACTCTGGTCCTCCAGTCGCTAGCCAGTCTATAGTGCATAAGCCCAGAGACAACATATCCTTTACCCTTACATTAAAAACATTTCCCATGCATTTCTGCAAAGTTCCACCAAAATAAACGCACAGAAGTAACCGAAAAAAAGTATGAATCATACATACAAGTTCATAGTCGAGCCATTTTTGTGTTTTATAATCACATTCGTACTACAAGAATAAATAAAGCATAACAATGTTTATAATAAACCTTTAGAATGATGCTAGTCGAATGGTAAGTGCTGTATTATAGAAGATGCCGCGTAACGAGGCCTATAATTTTTCAAATTACCAATCATAATTTCTGGGGGGAGAGGAGTTTTGTGTTGTTTTGACTGCCTTGTTGAGTTGTTGCGAACATTAGGCAAGGAGTTTGGGTACCCTCGGGCACATAGGAGTGTAGGATAGTGCGTAAGCCTCGAATTATTTCGGTTGAAGGTTAAATTCGGGATTAACATAAGCGAATTAATATGTACCATCATTATGTTCTTCTGAACATTCAGTACTGAGGTGTCCAACCTTGTTTGTCTATACATATTTTAATGCCAACTCCAGCGAGGGATGCTCATAACCATATTCCATGGTATAGCCCTTACTGTTCAGGAAGGCGGCGCCATAGCTCAAGCGGTTAGTCGCTGGCTTCCCAACGCGGCGGCCCGGGTTCGATCCCGGGTCTGGTCAAGTGGGATTTGTGGTGGACAAAGTGGCGCTGGGGCAGGATTTCTCCGAGTACTTCGGTTTCCCCTGCCAATGTTCATTCCACCAATTGCTCCACAATCACCCTCATCTATCATCTGGGTCTGGTACAATAGGCCAGAAGTGGCCGCAGTACAAGGGACTTAGTCCCACCCCACTAGCAAAAAAGAATAATACTGTTCAGGAATAATCCTGTATGAAAGTACAGTTGTCCATATACTTTATTATGCAGGCGTATGGATGAGTAGACGTATAGCTCCACCCATTCTTAACTCCGAAACAAAATGGAGGTGAGTGGTTAGCTTCACGCCTCAGCTGCTTTACCCATGGGAGAGATCCCCAGGTACCAATCGCATAGAATGCTGGGTGGGCCCCAGAGCCGGTCTGGACCCTGTGGAGAAGAGACAGAATCTCTTGACCTTGACGGAAATCGAAGCCATGTTCCTCTGTGGAACAGCCTATAACCTAGTCAGATGCGAGTCGTTAATTTGTATGTATTTCGTACTTGTTCTTGGCGTAGATTGCTTTATAAAGCGTTCAGATAATGAAGTATGCTTGACGTCATTGGGAAGATTAAGGCAAGGACGTCGAACTGTTGACATGGAGAGATATGTAGCACTCTTGGGATAAACAGAGAGTCTACAGAGGCATTTTAATGAAGAAACTAATGGAGGGTGGCCCTTTTGAGGATTATATGTTAAAATTTCTGTAAGAAAGTAGGTAGCGAAGATGTAGAATGACATGAGCTGGCTTCACCGTTATTTTGTATTTGAGTTAAGTTAATGAAATGAATGTGACAACTGAAGAAGTCTTGGCGCATGTTCGATATATTTGGTAAACGGGCATCTTGTACAGCTATAAATTTAACAAAATTATGTATTTTCTATTGATTTTGCGTAAATGGCTTCAGTGGGTGCTCTAATTTGGGGGATCTTATTGGTTTGTTTGATATGGTATAGTTTGGTTTTGTTTTTGCGTTACTTTCTGTTGCGGTTTGATTTGATTCTCTCGGCTGTCCTTGGGTTGTGTTGCTGTGGTTTAGTTCACACTCACTCTCTTTACTTTCTGCTAGGTTACTGTACGTGTAGATAGATTTGGTCCATTTTTGCCATGGCTTCATATCTTTTCATTTCGTTTGGTTTGATTTCTTTCCTTTACTGCCCGTTTTTCTTTTATGATTTGAATTAATTTCTTTGCTGTACTTTGATTTTGCATGGTTTTAGTTGATTTGCTTTGGCTTGCGTTCTTCTTCAGTTTAGATCGATCTGTTTTCATTTCTTTGCTTTGGATTGATGTGACTGGTATATTTTTGTTGCTTTTCTTTACATTGCCTTCTTTGGGTTGAATCGAGTTGATTTGGTTTGGTTTGTTGTGGTTCATTTGATTTATTTTCAGTGGTTTCATTTGACTTTGTTGTGGTTCACGTAATTTGATTTATATTCATTGGTTTGCTAGGACTTTGTTGTGGTTCACGTAATTTGATTTATTTTCATTGGTTTGCTAGGACTTTGTTGTGGTTCACGTAATTTGATTTATTTTAATTGGTTTGCCAAGACTTTGTTTTGGTTCAAATGAATTGACTTATTTTCACTGGTTTGGTTTGACTTTGTTTATTGAGGTTCATTTGGGTTTATTTGTCTGTTTCATTTGTTTGCCCTTGCTTTAGGTTAAGTCGATTTGGTTTCCCTTTTCCGTTCCTCGATTGCTTTGCTGTGCTCTGCAGCTCTTCCCATTGGGTTATTTTTGTTCCGTTGGTAATTTAGTTACGTGGTGTACACCAGCAAAGGCGTGGCAGAGGGAAAGCAGCATTCAGTGGTACAGTCATGAAGGTACCGTTAAACTTTGGCCGATAGCAGTGTTTTGTTTTGTACGGACGTAAACGAAAAATTTCTGTTCCTGAAGCATGTGTCATTCTCGTTTAATCGAATTGAAGACCTACCACTGGACTCTCAGCCAGTGGATCCATTCAGCCTCTTGATTCAATATTGTTTTAATATCGTCTCACATATGCTTACGCCTTCAATATGGAGTCTTCCCTTCAGAGTTACTGAACAATTTTTACGAATTAATCTTCGCACACATGCGTGCTACATGCCTCATCCATCTCATCTCCCTGGATTGAACACTGTGATAGTCTTTGGTTGAGTACCAATTATGAAGCTCCTCTTCGTTAACCTTTTTACTTTTTTTTTGGTTAGGCGTCAATATTTTCCTCAGTACTTTGTACCTGGCTGCCCAACATGTGTTTAAGATATAAAGCAGGTGACAGACGAAGTGTGTTCTCTGGCCAAAAGAAACCTCTCCGTGTACCTCCAAAGAATGTTTCGGAAGTCTGAATAGCGGAAAGTATTTGAGAACATCGGAATTTTCTTTTTCACCGGCGTTTTAAAAGCAACTGGAATATCTACAATACTGAGCACCGTTTCCTTGAAGGGGGAAAAAAAAGAATTCAGCGGTTCAAAGCGTGTGTTTGGTTAGGTCTACTGCGCAGGCGCTTGCGTGGAGGAGCCAACACAAAATGTTCTAAGATTTCCATCTGCTGAGGTAATTTTCTCCCTTGTATAGGCCGCATTGTTTGTAAACGATTGAGGTATGACAGTCATTATGTTCGTGTGTGAAGACATGAAACATATGAGCTGCCATAAATGCATGGCATACAGCATTTTTGTGAGATATTCTAAGAGTAAGATAATTCTTGGAAGATGTAGACGTAGATGAGAGAATGATGCACATATTATTTTATTCCTGCTATCTCCAAGGGCACGCGGTAGCGTAGTTGGTTGAGACACTACGATACAAGCCTGAAGGTCGCTGGTTCAAGTCCCGATGTCGATTTTTTTTTCAGTTGACCTAATCCTTCCAGCCACACTTTAGCGCGGGGTCGACTCAGCCTCTAACAGAAATGAGTACCAGGAATCTTCCTGGGGTAAAGGACGGCTGGCGCATAAAGCTGACAACCTCACCGCCATTTGTGAGCCGATTGTCTACAAAATGTGACAGGCTCGACGTCTCACAACTCTATGGGCCACCAAGGCCTGCTACAGGGATAGCGTTACCCTTTTTTTTTTTACCTGCTACCTCCATCTTGGTCGAAGCAAGCGGCGAGATGCCAGTTTTCATGTCGCTCTTCCAGCTGTTGGCCTTAACGGATCACTTTCTCGGATTTATTTTATTGCTAGTGGGGTGGGACTTAGTCCCTTGTACTGCGGCCACTTCTGGCCTGTTGTACCAGCCCCAGATGATAGGTGAGGGTGATTGTGGAGCAATTGGTGGAATGAAGATTGGCAGGCGAAACCGAAGTATTCGAAGAAAACCTGTCCAAGCTCTACTTTGTCCACCCCAAATCCCACTTGACCAGACCCGGGATCGAACCCGGGCCGCCGCGATGGGAAGCCAGCGACTAACCGCTTGAGCTATGGAGCGGCCACTTCCTCGATTTACTCTTCGATTTTGAAGGTGGAGGCAGTGTCGATAAACTTCTAGCAGAATGTACGACGTCACATTCCTGAAAACTATAATCTTTTAGCTGATAGCTGCTCATCTGGTCAATAAATTTCCCACTTTCAACGGAACCCAAGAATTCAGTGGATAGTTCAATAGTGTACAACCTCTCATTCTATTTCTTTAAGATTTATTGTAACATTTTCCTCCTATCGACTCCAATGCCTCGCAGATGGTCTCTTTCCTTAGGGTGTCCGAAAAGAGTTTCATATAAATATTTTATGTCTTACATGCATGCTACATGTCTCGCCCATTTTATTCTCCGTGATTTCGCCACGCATATGATATTTGACGAACAGTACAGCGTATAAAGCTCGACATTATGTAATTTTGTCTATCCTCTTGCTTCTCCTGTCACTATACTGAATTATTTTCCTTTGTGGCTTTTTACGTGTCACGTGAACATACAATACAGAATAACCAGAAGGTCTGAAATGTGATTATGATGTAGTAAATGGGAATTATCTACAGAATTAAAGAAAAGAACATGGCATTGGTATTTCTGTTGAATGCAAGAATATGGATTTTTCAAAGAAAATCTTGGATGTATACGTGAAGACATAATGAGGATGTCGGAGAGGAAATTGGAGCAGAGCTGTATACAAAGACGCGACGGATTGTAGAGGGCATCTGGTGAACGGGCTGTCCTGGAGACTGGAAGGCGACATTAGGCTGCAGATGGCGATGGTGATATTTTAGGGTGTTCGTGGCTCTTTTCACCCCCCAATTGAATCCCGGGAAAGTAAAATAAGTAGCCCACGATTCTTACCCCACAATTCCTTCAAATTTATCCAACTTTATTACGAGTATCTTCAGGACGCGGTGTAAGGGTATCATCAAGGTCAAAATTAGAGTGTCGGTCTGAGGCATACTCTGTCTTCGCTCTGTCGGAAACCGGGATCTTGGGTTCGAATCCTACTCAGGGCATGGATGTTTGCGGTGTGTATGTGTTTATTCTGTTTGTGTTGTCCTGTGTTCAGGTAGAGGCCTTGCGACGAGCTGATCACCTTTCCAAGGAGTCCTAGTGTCTGTAAAATGATCATGAAACTGAGAAATCAGCCCTGTGCTCCACAATGGGAGCAAAATGAGAGAGAAAAATTAGAGTGTGTCGATTATGACACCTTCTGCCTTAGTTAAGGTGGAACACAAAAGATTTCTCTGAAATGTCGGTTGCCACGTATGAAAATACAACGTGATTTAAGTAAGAACCCACAATTTAAAAATGGTTGTTTTCTTAGCATCACTCGATTGTAAATTCGCAGTTCATAGGACGTCTGTAATTAATCTGTGATGCATACCTGTTGTTGTCTTGTTTGTTTAATTTCTATTCAAATTAGCTTCACTATAATATACGCTAACTGTGGTTCTTCCGGTTCATTTTATTATATAACCTACATAAAGCAAGAAGACAAACAAAAACCTCGAACAATATGCAATGATATTTTATTTATTTATGGCTTATTTAAAGTCTCAGAATATACAGAGTGTCCCAGGAGAAAAGGTCAGCATTCTGGGAGGTCACAGTATTCGTCATTCTAAGCAAAAAAGTGTATATGTACATGTGTCCTATTCCGAATGGTTTCCGAGATAGAGCTATTTCATGGCGGCGCCATAGCTGGCTTCCCACCGCGGCGGCCCGGGTTCGATCCCGGGTCTGGTCAGGTGGGATTTGTATTGGACAGAGTGGCGCTGGGGCGGGTTTTCTCCGAATACTTCAGTTTCCCCTGCCATTCTTCAGTCCAAATTCTCTATAATCATAATCATCCAGGGCAGGCTACAATAAGCCAATCAGTGGCCGCCGTGCCGAGTGGACCCAGTAGGACTCCACCCCCCACTAAGTGAATTAAAAAAAATTTATAGCCATTTCACTGTACACACGAGCAACACGCCATATCTTCACACGAGTTTTAAAGTGCATTGGTGTTGACGGTGGAATTTTCGAAAATGTATTGTGCTAGGTAAACTGTACCAACTTTGTCATTTGAACAATAAACACCGGCATTTGAAACAGTACGTAATACCTCTTTCTTATCAACGTTTTCGGAATTGTACAGTGAAATAGCTGTATCTCGGAAACCGTTCGAAGTAGGACACATGTACATATAAACTTTTTGCTTAGAATGACCGATACTATGACTTCCCAGAATACTGACCTTTTCTCCTGGGACACTCTGTATAGTATCGAATATGTAAAAGGTAACGTTACTATTATAGTCTTCAACTTTCCACAGTGCACCTTTAGGCATTTTCCGACTCAAAATTAAATATGAAACAATGCATCTCTTAGGCATTTAGCAGGAACTGTTGAATGTGGATCCTCCCATCTCATGGTCTCTGCCTACACAGGAAAACATAACACAGAACAACCCTGACATACAGTCATGCCTCGAGCGAGATTCGACCCTGCAATCTCAGTGTTTGTGAGGCCACTTATACAGTGCTGCAACTACAACTGAAGATAGACGTACAGCTGTAATGATTATGAAGTCTTAACTCATATAAAGAGGGTATTTATTATTATTATTATTATTATTTAGAGAGGGTGGGTTTCCCCATGCACCGCATCCAGTTTGATCTATTGTGCTTCCCTCTATGATATTCTACCAGTCTCTATACCCTACCGATAAATGGTGCGTACCATCAGTCCCGCCGAGCAAGCGAGTTCGGCCACTTGCTTAGCGGTGTCTGTAATGCTTCCCCCATCTATCGGAGGCCTTAGAGACTATTGTTGGGCGGGAAACGTCCTGGAATTTGGCTCAGTGATCCCCTTTGGGGATATGAGGTTCTTTTACGTGTCGTAAAGTTACGACATGGGAACAAGTCCTCCCGAAGGACTTGTTCCCTGAATTTTTCCGCCCTTAAAAATTCGACGACCTCCGCCGGGTATTTGAACCCGCGTACCACGAGTCATGAGGTGGGAACGTTACCTGTAGACTACGGAGGCCGCTTACAAAGAGGGTAAAGGTAAAGGTAAATTTGTCTCTCATGAAGACGTATGGGGGAATGGAGGTATAGCTACAACATTCTCGAACTCGGCACTGGATGGAGGTGAGTAGTCAGCTTCACGCCCCGGCCACTTTACCCCCCGTATCCATTGTGTAGGAGGGCCCAGGGCCGGTCCGGACGCTATTGACTAGAGAAAAATATCTTACGCCTGCTGGGAATCGAACCCTCTACTGCTTCCTATCCTGAGCCACATCAGTCCAGTCCATACCATTCTTTCCTGTATCTCTTAAGATCCATTTTAATGTTAATTTCCCACCTACTTCTAGGTCTTCCTAGTGGCGTCTTTCCTTCTGGGTTTCCAACCGATGTCCTATATGCGTTCCTTTACTATCATTCGTGCTACATGCCCTGTCCATCTCATCCTCCTGGTCTTGATCAATCTAATTATACTTGGAGAAGAGTACAAGTTATGAAGCTCCTCATTATGCAGTTTTCTCGAACCTCCTGTCACTTCATCTGTCTTCGGTCCAAATATTCTCCTCAGCACCCTGTTCTCGAACATTCTCCGTTTGTTTTCCTCCTTTTATGTCTGTGGCCAAGTTTCACACCCATACAAACCACAGGCTTACATTGTAAAAACAATAATGTTTCAGAATTTGTTAATAATGCGGATTCCGTTAGATTTCAGGAAGTGATACACAAGAATGGCGTGACGCAGGACCAGAAACTGGAAAGTAACAGATCAGCTAGGTCCGCGATGGACGATAAACAGCGTCCGGTCAACTACCGCGCACATATCACGTTATAAACGCATCGCATGTTGCGTAAGTCACAGGGGAAGCGGACGTGAATCACTTTCAATCTGCCACATGCCAGCTGTCTCGTAGAAGGCAGTGCCGAGGCGTTCTTTGGGTTGCTTTACGACGCTGTCAGTAGCCGCATTACCATATAACCCCAAATATAATGTGACCCCCTATTTTACGAGTTATGAAATTGGAAAGATTTTTTTTTTTTTTTACAAAATTGAATATGTCATTTAGGGTTGTAAGTAAACTGAAGTAAGAACAATATTATTAGGAAATAATAAATTCAGAATTTAATGCCTTAAATATAGTTGCAGATATCACAAGTATTATTATAATTATTAGTTAAATTTTATAATCATCGTCTCATATTTAGTCGTAGGGACCAGAAAATCAGACGACACCTCTTTTCCAAGAAGCAAACACGGGAGGGGGGGAGGCTGTTGGTTGAATGAATTTCAAAGGATTCAGAAAGAAGCGATCGTGGCCTGACCTGGGTACGATCTGGAAATTTGCGTGGACGGACTAAGGATAACCAGGAAACACGTCAATCAGGTTAGCAGGTGCCCCGACCGAGATTCGAACCCAACCTATGCATCATGCAGTTTCGTATAAGGGTTCCCATGTTACAGTTAGTCAACTCCTGTTGTTTTTAAGGTAAAGTTGTCCCTGTGCTCAACTAATTAAGCACTACACCAAGGCGTATGGGGGAGTGGATGTATAGATCCACATTTTCTTGACCTCGGCACTAGCTGGAGGTGAGTGGTCAGCTTCACGCCCCGGCCGCTTTACGTGCCCATTTGATAGGAGTTTGGCAGGACCCAAGACGACTGGAGAAGAGAAAATTTTTGACCCTACTGGGACTCCAACTCCGACACCTCAGTCATCCAGCCCATAGCCAGTCGCTATGTCGACTACGCCACCCCGGCTCCTTGATTTTAAGGTAAGAAACTGAAATGTCGGAGTCGGTATAGCGACTAGGGTAAGGGCTGTATGAACGAGGAATTGAGGTTCGATTCTCGTCAGGGGCAAAATATTTGCTTCCTGTACATAACGTCCAGATCGGCTCTGGGGCCCACCCAGCCTCCAGTATAATGGGTAATTGGGACTGTTTCCCCGGGGTAAAGCAGCAGGGGCGTGAAGCTAACCACTCACCTCCATCTATTGCCAAGATTAAGAATGGTGGAGCTATTCCTCTACTCCAGCACATGTCTTCATGGCGTGGCGCGTAATTAATTATACCCAGTGGTAAGCTTGCATTTACCTTGGCTGAAATGTCAGAAGAGACCATTAGCTCTAATGTATGTAATCATGTCACGGGAGCGAATAATTTCCCAGACATTCGACTGAGGATTGGGGGGGGGGGGCGAGAAGCAACGGAAATACCTTTCGTCTTCACATGTCATTGGAAAGTTCCTTAATGTAAATGCATGATACTATGGAAGTGTTTAGTGCAAAGAGGGCTCATGAGATTCTTATCCCTTCGCAGGATTTGGGGTTCTCGCACCGGTGGGATATAGCGCCTTGCAATAAATTGAAAGTCACCCTAAGTTTCGGAGGAACATGTCGCTTCCATCTTCAGGATCGAAGATTAAGCCAAGCAAGGATGCAGTGTGAAGCAGGTATCAAGCAGGGGTTTGCTATTTGATTCTGAAGATGTAAGCTACGTATTCTGAAACGTCGGTTAACTTTTCAACGCCCTACACATTGTTTTGTCCCAGAAGATAGATATCTTTTCAATGCTGATTTCAGCTTCCCTGTCCTGACAGTTACGAGGAAATATGAACATAAACACACACACAAAGCCATTCGACTTGAGACTCTTGCGCGGGCAAGAGATTTCACGCGGGTGACTAGTGACAAGGTTTGGTTTGGTAACTGGCCTTATTGGACACCTACATTCATAACTAGAAATAATTACACCAGTCTCACTGAGTTGCACACCCTAATGATCACTGTAACTACAGCTTATAAAGTCTTGAGTCTTCACTAGCGGTTACTTGGTAGCGGCTTTCAACTGCTGATGTTCGCCTTCGTCTGGGTTCCCTATCTGTCCCCGGCCACAGCTACCAGCTTCTCACTTCTCAGAACTGCAACTTGATCTGTCGGTTAAATTGCTGCTGGCCTTCGCCAGCATAGTCATTCCTAGCTTCAGTACCCTCGAGACCCATGACCAACATTTTTGTTCTCTCCTGAACATGTCCAGATAACTTTACCTTTTTTTCCTTATTCCTAGGTCTTCCTAGTAGTCTGTTACCTTTAGGATTTCTTACCAGAATTCTATATCCCCTTTCCCATGCTCACTATACGTACATGCCGTGCCTGACTCATCCGTTATTTTATCATTCAAATATTTGGTGAGAGGTACACACAGGGTGTTTCGTCCTTAAGAATGCTTATTCAGGGTATGAAGCGCGCTTGAAGTTGTTTTAGACATAGTTGCGCCGTGCACAGAGATACAGGGAGACCACGTAGAAGTTGAGTGTGAGGTCCGAACAGGCTTGAGAGCCAGATATTTGGATGGCAAAAGAAAAAAATAATGTTGTATGTGTCAGGGTCAGCCATGTTCGTGTTAAGCTGTTTGTGGACTACACAGTAAGCCGTGTAACGGGGCAGTGGGCGCGTGGTCCTTGCGAATTGAACGTCTGCCCACCACTCGTCGTGGCCCGCCCACACATTTCCTGATGGTTCTCATTGTTCGGCTGTGCTTGCTCTTCGTGGCAGCAGCCAACGTCTTCTCCGAGAAGGCCCCCGGGCTGCANGGCAGCCACCAACGTCTTCCCCCAGGAAGCCCCCGGGGTGCCGAAACCCCCCCCCCCCGTTTTCTTGCTTCCCGATGCTGTAAGAACATTTCCGAGAATCACAATTCTTCAGTTTTATACTAGCCAAAGCAGTGGCGGATTTCGCACCACTGTCCGGCAAGAGTCTGGCCCCGCTTGCTGGTGATGTGTGAACGCCCAACTCGGACAGGAGAATGCAGCACTGTTGTCTGATCCTCAACAGCTATAAGTTTCGAAGAGTGTAAATGCAGCAAGTATCATTATGTAAAAGGTAAAGCTATTCCTGTAACAGGTCCTTTACCCCCCCCCCCAAGTGAAGATTCCTGGCACTTAGAGGCTGAGTCGACCCCAGGGCCATAGTGCGGCTGGAAGGATTAGGTCAATTGAAAAAATTCACCTCATCGTGACTCGAACCCGCGACCTTCCGGCTTTTAACGTAGATTTGCACCGCATACATGGAAAAATAATTAAAAAGTTAGTTGAATCATGAACAGTGTTATAAAGGATGAATACAAAGAGTCAAATGTATTTCAGTTAAACTTGGTGGGGAGGCGTAAATGTTTCGTGTAACTCAAAAAGGGGGAATTTCATGTCAAAAAAAGCTAGTAACTGTGTTTAGAGAGACAAGAGCCGCAGCTATTTTATTATTATTATTACAGTGGCTCTGCTTTTTTAGTTTCTTGATATTGTACACAGTCGGTGGGACTACTTGGACGGGGGATCAGCCCATCGCAAGGCCTCTTCCTACCCACAGAACAACACAAACGCAGAGTAAGCGCACACAGTAGACATCCGTGTCTTCAGTGGTATTCAAACCCACGATCCCAGCTTTCGAGCGTGAGAAGACAGTCCATGCCCGTGGGAACGCTAAGTCTGACGAAAATGTCTCCATTTCAGTGTGAAGTGACAGTTGTATGAAGAGTTTTGGACTGTGAGGCGAAACATGACGTGATACACTGATCGCTCGTTATAAATGACAGCTCAGACCAGACGTCACGTGACGA
>NW_019743157.1:148377-219724 GCF_002891405.2 Cryptotermes secundus | reverse complement strand
CTATAGCATGCGAGAGCACACAACATACGCGTACAAAGTAACAGACTGACTTGCATTGATCATTCTACAGAAACTCGACAGTCGCCCATGTGATTAATATTTTTCCTCACATTTCGTGCTCCCCGAAGGTTTATTACATTGTTCGCAATAGTTTGGCCCTGGATCCTGCCTTCATCCAGCTGAAACCAATCTCTTTCACACCAAAATGTTTGAGGAACTGGTTCTGTTTTTTCGGGTAACAGGACAACTTAAGGTAAACGATTTCCGAAACATCAACGAAAAATATTCTCATGATGATTTATAATTATCTTTTTTTCGGAACTCCTTTTATTAATAAGAAGAGCCGTAGTAGTGGGTATAGTGACTACACGACGGGCTGGTTTCGACTCCAGGCAAAGGCATGTGATTTTTTTCGGCACCTCGTTTAGATCTATTCTGGAGCCCACCCAGCCTATCAAACGGTACAGGGGGCTGTTTCGCCGTGGGTTACACGGCCGGGACGTGAAGCTCTCCACTCATATAGTGCCGAGGTTAAGAATTTGCGGAGCAATACTTCAAGTCCCCCATGCTTAATGCATATAGGGAGAAATTTACCTTTACTTCGCGTTGTATACGTGACTAATAATATTATTCACTATATTCGGGCGGCGATTTAACGATTCGTATTATAAGCGCTCAGCTCTGTTCACCTCCAAACAGCACTGGCTGATAGACGTGTTGGTTAGGAGCGTTACCACTGGCTTATTGTATATGTTAACATTGTTCTACTTTCATAATGATCCTGGAGGCACGCGGTAGCGAAGTTGGTTGAAGCACAGGTTCGATTCTCGGTAAAATCACTGGATTTTCAATTGATCTGTTCCATCCAACCGCATTATGACCCTGGGGTTGACTCAGCCTCTAACAGAAATGAGTACCAGGAATCTTCCTGGGGGTAAAGGGCGGCCGGCGAGTAAGGCTGCCAACCTTACCGCCGTCTGTGAACCGACTGTCTAAAGAAAATGTGGGAGCCTCGACGTCTCACAACCCTATGGGCCTTCACGGCCTGTTACAGGGATAGCTTTACCTTGTACCTTTACGGTGCGAATGGAGAAGACAAAATTACGAATAAAATGTTAAGTATGATTTTTATTAATTTCTTTCTGTCTATATTCCTCAAGGGGTACAATTTACAGCGTAAGTGAGGTTAACACTCGACGGGTTGACGCATCACGTCAAAGAAATGCGACACACACGTTTTACTCCTGAGGTCCATGTTTCTGTCCTGGTTTGCATCTGAGGAAGAAATAAGTAACTTTTATACCGGGTTTCAGCGTCCCTTCAAAAACAAAACATAAAAAGGCATTCATTAAGCAAATACTGTATTATGAGGAAGAAATGATGAAGAAGAGATGGGTGAGACATGTAGCGTGCACTGCGAAGACGAAAAATCGTGACCGGCTGCAGGCTGAATAACTATAGTTCGATTTGCCTCTGGGACAGACTTTCTTTGTCTCTTCATCACCAATTCCAGATCAATTTTGGGTTCCACCCATCCTTTTGTTTAATAAATATTTTGGATATTTTCACCTGGAGCCAAATGTCCGAAGCGTGAAGCCGATTAATGTCGAGGTTATGCTTGCCTGGAGGCATACCTGCAGTTGCCCCCAGGCGTTTGGAAGGGGCGGTGCTTGAGCACGGAAACGACTTATGAACTTGAAGGCAAATTTAAAATATAAATGGGAGGAACATGCAAATATAACTATGTAAAGATATGTAAAGGCCGTGCAATAGCTCAGGCGGTTCGTCGCCGGCTTCCCACTGCAGCGACCCGGGTTCGAGCTCATATCAGGTCATGTGGGATTTGTGGGGGACAAAGTGGCATGGAGGCAGGTTTTCTCCGAGTACTTCGGTTTCCCTTTCCAGTTCTCATTCCACCGTTTTCTCCACAGTCATCATATATCATCTGGGGCTCGCACAACTGTGGCCTCAGTACCAAGTGGACTCACTCTCACCCCATGAGAAAAATAAGAAAAGGAAAAGATATATAAGATTCTAGGTTATCACAGCGGTAACTATGAAGGGTGCGAGTTTACCAACTTATGGGATCTGATGCTGTGTATTCCGGTAGAATTTCACAGAGAAGCAACGTATTACCATAATTTTCATCGAGGATATGCCAAGCAGGCAACCAGCAAGAAGCAAGCAGGAATCTTGCTTCTTCGACTCTAAAGATGGGGACAGCACGTTCCTCCGAAACGTCGGTAACCTAGACTACATGTCGTTACATCCCAAAAGATAGTAGGCGTGCTCTTCAAAATAAAAGTTGTGTAACAAGAATGTGGGCTTGATCTCTCCCCCTCCCGTCCCCCACCCCCAGAATAGGACCTGGTGATGGCCAATTTTTAACACGGTAATGAACCTTTGGGCTCCGTAAAATGTGGGAAATTTCTTAACGAGCGTAACAACCGTCAGTTTCTTGGCGAGTAGTATTTGCAACATTAAATTGTTCGTTTAGAATTTGGCTTGCATAATTGGTCTCGTATCAGAACACTCATATTTGACTCATCGTCGCCGTAGTTTTTACTGTTTCTGTCTTCAGGTTATGTAGAACAGATAAAACAAGGATGTAAAAAAGTAAAGTAAGTAAAAGTACCCCTGTAACAGGCCGTGAAGGCCCATAGGGTTGTGAGATGTTGAGGTTCCCATATTTTCTAGACAGTCGGCTCATAGATGACGGTGAGGTCAGCCTTACGCGCCGGCCGCACTTTGCCCCCAAGAACATTCCAAGAGTATTCCTGGTTCTCATTTCTGTTAGAGGCTGAGTCGACCCCAGGGCCATAGTGCAGCTGGAAGGATTAGGTAAATTGAAAGAATCCACCTCATCGGACTCGAACCCGCGACCTTCCGGCTTGTAGCATAGTGCCTGAACCAACTACGAAACAAGGATGTAGTGTTTGAAACATGAAGAGTTGAACACAGGAGAGAAAACAAAAGGGAACTTCTCTTGGTTTATTAATTCCACGCCTTTAAAAATTTAATTTCTCCTGAATACTATATAAGAATTGAGTTCGTACCTCACAGGAAACACATTACGTCTCCGCTACAAAGCCCAACCGGTTAATGCGGTTTAGGGAAACAGTCGCTGTTCATTGTGAGAACCATACGGAACACAGATACACCGTATGGGTAGAATGCAGAGTTTTATTGTGTTAAAACAGTTGGTACAAATAGTAACCACTGGGCTTTCTGGTGTTAATCATGGATAAACAACCCTTATGCCCTAAGGAAGTAAAATTTATGACCTGAACAGTAATTAAAATTGGAGATGTAACCATTAAGAATTAAGGGAAACTTATGTAAGTGGTCTCCTATGCAAACATTCGTTTAGCTTGCAGTTATGTAAATTGATAGTTCTTCGGATGACGTCATATAAGGACGGGGAAGATTGTACTACCCGATCCATTTACTCTTTCATTCCATAGCACGAAGCAGCCATGCTGACCGTTTCTCGGCAACAGTAAATGTAGTCATAATATACCGAAATTAATGTTACGTTTCTAAGCACGAAATCAAAATTGTAACGCAGATAACAGGTCCCTAATAAAAACAGTATAGAGCTTGGCGTTTCTGATAAAGTGTTGTAGCTATTATCTGATTCACGTAGCAACAATAGAGTAAAGCCAAGGAAATAATAATTCTTCCTTGCCCTCCAAGTATGAGGGTTCAGAGCTTCATAGATTTTATAAAGGTCAGCAACGCCTGATACTTGTTTTATGGAAAATAAATCGTGCAGAATTATATACTACTAAACCATGACACGGAGAGATACTGTTCCGCGATGCCGTTGGTCGGGGGCGTCATCTGTAAATGAAGCTGTGAGGAAGTATTGTATGCTGTAGAGGTCAGTGGCCCGGAGTTCTGCAGTAGAATCATCCAACAAGACGAGAAGTATTACCATCGAAATCTGGAAATGCGTTGGATTAGCCATTATATTATTACTTTAATAGCGGTACGAGGAGGAGGGAGTTCATCCTTCGTCCCGCCCTCACCAGAGACCGCTCAGGCAGGGATGAAGCAGTGTCCTGGACTTCATGGCCTCTGTATATCTTGAGGAACGCACGATAAGACACAGGATATAAAGGTAAAGCTATCCCTGTAACAGGCCGTGGAGGCCCATAGGTTTGTGAGACGTCGAAGCTCCCACATTTTCTAGACAATCGGCTCACAGATGGCGGTGAGGTTGTCAGGAAGATTCCTGGTACTCATTTCTGTTAGTGTCTGAGTCGACCCCAGGGCCATACATAGTACGGCTGGAAGGATTAGGTCAGTTGAAAAATTCAGTGACATCGGGGATCGAACACTCGACCTTGCGGCTTGTAGCATAGTGCCTCAACCAACTACGCTACCGCGTGCCCCACTTGTAGTAGGATAGTATTCTTATATTTTGTGTTCAGTGGTTTCATGCCGTAACGAGTGTCTTAATTTACATTTGGATGCGATTAATTAATCGTCCCAACTCGAGTCTAAAGACCCCAAAATTAAATTACGTAAAACTTTAAATTCAGACAGAGGTGTAGCCGTGACACAAACAAATGCTTTTTTATTTAACAGTTCACAACAGCCATTTTTTGGTTTGTTTTATATTTTGCTTTTGTGTTTTATACCAGTGGAACGGGGTCCATTCAGCCTCGTGAGGATAATATAGGAGCTGTTCCAAGGAAATAGCGGCTCCGGTCTAGAAGACCGAGATTAACGACCGTGGGGATCCGTTCCGCTGACACGCGACACCCTCTATCCGCAGAAGTTGGTACTAACGCCATCGACAAGCGGCGGTCGCTCGGTCGGTATAGTTCTCTTGCGGACTACAGGCCACGGAGTTTGTTTTATACCAGCACGGCAGTTTATATTTAGTCTCTCAGTGTTTCTGTATTTCCTGAACAATCACCCGGTGATGGCCCGTCTGGACCGAGATATGTTGTGAATTGATAAATAAATAAAAAAAAATTGTGTGACGGCAATCCTTTAATTTTTATTCAGAGGCACCTAAAAGAAGATGCAACACTTCAACATATAAAATTATAATTGTACTTGTTTTGAAGGCGGGCACGCAGTAGCATAGTTGGTTGAGGCACTATGCTAAAAGTCGGAAGGTCGCCGGTTCGATTTTCGATGAGGGCATTGGAGAACGTAAATTGTGGATGTTTCAAAAGGAAATGATGGAAAACACTTTAATGTATTTCATTGTAGAACTCTAGTGGCCGGCTTTGGTATTAACAGTGTTCAAGTTTCAATTCTCGTAGCTTTCCAGATAGACCTGGTCAGTACGTTGCCTTAAAACAGACAGATAATGTTTATTTTAAATGTCTGATCCATCATTCATAATGATATATCATGCTTTATAACCTTCTGATTATATGAATGAGAGATCGTGGAGCTATTCAGATAAAACAGTTGACCTAGTTGCCTAGAAAACTATTTTCAGTCCCGATAGGTTGTTCCTAACAATATCAGGGATACCAACTTTGGATCACACTCATTATAATGTGTAATGGGAGATGCTGCACGGAGATTTACGACTTCTGTAAGAAGCTGACCATTCACCTTTCGGTGCCGAGGTTAAGAAAGCGTGCAGGTATACTTCTTGTTCCCTTAACACAACCTTAGAGCTTGGTTTACATTTTACGTTTACGAATTATGTCCCTAGACATATAACTGACTCCATGACACTGAGCCCTTCTTGAGAACCCACCAATTGTGCAGCCACTCAAGAACTTCCCAGCACTTTATGAAACCCGAAAGGTCATTACCGTGTTCATAAGAGCCCTCCACTGGTCCCTATCCTGAGCCAGATCGATCCAATCCATACCACCCCAACCTATCTCTCTAACACCCATTTCAATATTGTCCATCCACTTACGTCTTGGTCTTGCTTGTAGTCTCTTTTTTTAATTCGCTTAGTGGGGGGTTGAGTCTAACTGGGTCCAATCGGCGCGGTGGCCACTGATTGGCCTATTGTAGCCTGCCCCGTGTGATCATGATGCTGGAGAATTTGGTGGAATGAAGATTGGCAGGGGAAACCGAAGTACTCGGAGAAAACCTTCCCCAGCGCCACCTTGTCCACCACAAATCCCACTTGACCGGACCTGGGGCGCCGCGGTGGGAAGCCAGCGACTAACCGCTTGAGCTATGGCGCGGCCTTTGTGGTCTCTTTCCTTCTGGCTTTCTTACCATTATCTTATATTCATTCCTCTTCACCACCATTCATCCTAAATGCCCCGCCCACCTCATATTCTTTGACTTGATCATTCTAATTATACTTGGAGAAGAGTACAAGTTATGAAGCTCCTCATTATGCAGTTTTCTCCAACCTCCTATCACTTCATCTCTCTTCGGTCCAAATATTCCCCTCAACACCCTGTTCTCAAACTCTCTCGATAAGGATTGAGAATCAATTTTGAAATGTGAATCTCATATGAGACACTCGAAGGAATGTTTGGATGTAAGATGAGTCCACTTACATTGCTACTATTGTCACAGTATGACACAAAAGAATTAGGATAAACCCCATGCGGAATTACACGACGTAATGGTAGTTCACGGACGGCCAAGGTGTTTGATCGCCACTGTCACTGCGCTGATAACAGCGGTGTACCCCATCCGTCCTGTTTATCTGCTCGTAATCGTTGCAATGGCCATCTCTTCCATACGCCCTTGAAAGAAAATGTAAAACGTTAAAATAACAACACATCCTGGGAATCACTTAACGTGTTCTCATTCCCGCAAGTGCCTCAGTTTGTATGGTTATGCTACCGAAAATTGTAAATTGATAGCCACATGATTTAGTGAGCCGTTTCTGTGCAGAACTTCCACTCCTCCGAGCTTTCTGTGTCTGTTAATATTAACTGATATATGCCTCCTCAGGATTTGATTAAAAAAGTAAAAGTAAAGCTATCCCTGTACCAGGCCATGAAGGCCCATAGGGTTGTGAGACGTTGAGATTCCCACATTTTCTAGACAATCGGCTCAGAGATGGCGGTAAGGTTGTCACCGTTACGCGCCGGCCGCGCTTTACTCCCCAGGAAAATTATTTAATTAATTCATGGTACTCATTTCTGTTAGAGGCTGAGTAAACCCTAGGGCTTGGTGCGGCTGGAAGGATTAGGTCAACTGAAAAAAAAATCCAGTGACTTCATCGGGAGTTGAACCCGCGACCTTTCGGCTGTAGTATAGCCCTTCAATCAACTACACGTGCCCCCCCCTCAGAATTTGATTCAACAGGAAATTAAGAGCGGATTGAAATCGGGTAACTCTTTCTACCATTCAGTCCAGAAGCTTTTGACTTCTCGTCTGCTGCCCAAAAACGTAAACATTAGAATATACAAAACTATAATTTTTCCTGTTAGTGTGACATTTAAGGGAAGGACAGACTGTGGGGGTTCGAGAACAGGCTGCTGAGGAGAACATTTGGACCGAAGAGGAATGAAGTGGCAGGAGGTTGGAGAAAACTGCATAATGAGGAGCTTCATTACTTGTACTCTTCTCCAAGTACGTATAATTAGAATGATCGAGTCAAGGAGGTGGACATTGACATGGCATGTAGAACGCATGGGGTAGAAGAGGAATGCGTATAGGGTATTGGTGGGCCCGGATTCTGATATCCTGAAAATATTAAAAAAAATGACCTATATAATGACCGAAAAAATCCAGAAAACTGACCTAAAGGAGAAAAGAAAAAACACTTCGCTTCCATGTTATTCACATTTCAGAAAACATATGAACAAAATTCCCTAAAATGGCCAGAAATGACAAGAGATACGCTTAAAAGTCCAAAGTTTACCAAAAAATACCCCCACAATGAAAAAATGACCTTAAACCTAAAAATGTAAAAAAATGACAAAAAATTACCTATAAAATTTACATTTCTGTAACCAGCAGCTCATATCCGAGATTTATATATTTAAGAGCATCGCATAGGATACAAGGAAAAAAGATGTCATGTCATCAAAATTCTGGCCCCGTTTATGAGAAAGCCAGACTGAAGGAGATCACTGAGAAGACCAAAACGTAGGTGAGAGGATAATATTAAAATTGGATCTTAGGGAGATAGGATGGGGTGGTATTGACTGGTTTGATCTGGCTCAGGATAGGGACCAGTGGAGGGTTCTTGTGAACACGGTAATGAACCTTCGGGTTCCATAAAATGCTGGGAAGTTCTTGAGTAGCTGCACAATTGGCCTTCTCAATGAGGGCTCAGCTCCATGAGTGAGTGAGTGAACCCTTGCGGCCATAGTCTTTATCTTCTCTGAAGAGAGGATGGGTTTGTGTCTTATGAATAGGCTTCGTTAAGTGTACGTATCGCACGTGTAGCATAGGTCTACATGGTTCCCGGAATGCGGTCAGCCCGATAAACAACGATAATTTGGAATGGAGAAACTCATGGGGGTTGAGACGTGTCTCTGAGAGAAGAGCCACAAAAAAAGAGACTCCGTGTTTTTTAGTCCGCAAGCGAACTATACCTACCGAGCGACCGCAGCATGTCGGCGAAGTTAGTGTCAACTTTTGCGGGTAGAGAGTGTCGCGTAGTCAGCGCAACGAATCCCCACGGCCGTTAATCTCGGTTTTATAGACCGGAGCCGCTATCGCCTTGAAATAGCACCTCAGTCATCCTCACGAGGCTGAGTGAACCCCGTTCCAGACACACTACGTCTCAGAAAATCTGGTAGCGCCGGAATCGAACCCGGACCTCTGGATCTGTAGCCAGGATCTCTGCCCACTAGACCACAGGCAATCGAGAGAAGAGCCACACATACATGTGTACATGTAAGTCTTGCATCTGTTTACTGATCCCATAGCGCCGCCTCTAAGTGGCATTAAATGCTGTGACTTTGAGCGGTGCTTCACTCCGAAACGTACGTAACACAACTGCATTGCGTCACGAAATCCGCCGTGAACCAGTGGACAGAAGTGCACTTGAAAGTAGTAGTCCGTTCACGACTCGCTCTCACGTGTTACCTTGAACGTGTTTCAGCGTGAGAGAGGTGTTCAGACTTTTCCTTGACAGTAAGTACGTCGCTGTATCTCGGTTCGGCGAGCACCGTGTACAAACGTGGCCGCAGTTCTCTCACGCATCATAATAATGTTTCCATTGTTCCGATAAAATAAACTTTCAAGGTCTCATCTATTTCGTCCCATATTCTAAAATGTCTAGTGGTTAGCGTTGGGAAATAATTTTGAGAATAGATTCAGCCCCAATCTACTTGCGCTGTGTTGATGGCCCTGTTTACGGCGTTCGTAATTTTCCTCTTAGGTATACGCGTACAGACACACCCAAAAGTTTACTCCTTCCTCGTCACCTATGAAGTGAGGACCTTCAAAACCTCGGACATGGAAGTACTTTAAAATGGTCGATCTACACCTTAACCACCCCATACGCCTTCGGAGCGTATTACTTAATTAAGTAAAGGGATAAACAGATCAGTCGGTATAGTACGAGGGAGAGTCAGTAAATAGGTCACAAATGAAAGTAAAACAGCTGTAACGAACGTAATAGGATTTCTGTGTGTATTACTAAGTAGCAGCACAGTCTCAGCTTCAAAACGGTGTAGGTAGCAGACGCGCATGCGCATGTTCAGAGGCTGGTTTTATTAGTCAAAATGGTGATCGTGCTTGAGCGTTGTATTACCGAAGAGCAGCGTTGTGTTGTGCGTTTTTCTGTGGGCAAAAGGACACAATGGGCAGGACATTCATAATATTTCCTGTTTACGGTGAGAGGTGTTCGTCGCTTAAAGAGGTTCACAACTGGTCGAGAAATTCTTTCAAGGACGTTCGAAAGTCGCGGGTGATGCCCTACCAGGTGCGGAAGTGGCTGAGACAACAGTCAAAAAGACTTCTATGCTGCGCATTTCGACGCACTGGTAAATCGATGGGACAAGCGTATCATTGTTGGTGGATTTTATGTCGAGAAACGTTTTTCTTTTCCCCCCATGTTCGAATGTCACATGTTTTACGTTTTATGTCCATTTGTAACCAATTTACTGACTCTCTGTCGTACAGAGTCCCCCCCCCCAACACTGAACCATGACCTGTGTAACAAAGCTGAGTTCCAACTGTGTATCAGATAACGTATACCATCTTACGCTTTTAAGTATTCAGTTTACAAAATACGAAGCACGTATATGAAGTGTTACACAAATCAACCCGTCATAGCGACTGGGCTGTGGGCTGGACGACCGAGGAATAGGGGTTCGATCCTTGGCAAGGGTAAGAGGTTCATTTCTTCTTCATAGAGTCCAGAGTGGCTCTGGGGCCCACCCAGCCTCCTATCCAGTGGGTACCGGGGTTCTTTCCCTGGGCCGGGCCATGAAGCTGACCACTCACGTCCAACTAGTGCCTAGGTCAAGAATATGTGGCTCTATACATCCACTCCCCCACACGTCTTCATGGCGTGGTTCTTAATTAATTGATTGCAGAGACAGCTTTTTAAATTTCCTGTGTTCTAGAGCCTATCCAGGGCCTATCACAGTGGCTGCGCGGTCTAAGGTATGAACTGTCTTCGCCCGCTCGATCACTGTGGTCGTGGGTTCGAATCCCACACAAGGCATGGGTGTCTGTGTGCGTTTATTATGTGTGTGTGCTGCCTTGGGTGTAGATAGCGGTCTTGCGACAAGCTGATCCCCCGTCTAAGGAGTCCTACCGACCGTGTATAGATTAAGATACTGAAAGAGCGGTCATGGTATATAAAAGGGTTTCATAGCCATAGATAGATATATAGATAGAGCCCATCCAAGAGGTAACTCGACCGGAGCTTGACACCGACCATTCGTCTCCATCTAGTGCTGACGTTAAGAATGTGTGGAATTATACTTCCATTCCCCCCTACGTCGTCATGCGTAATGGTTAGTTACAGAGCTGAGGCAGCTGTATTCTACATTCGTGTGTAAGAGCTGTCGTGATATTTAGAGTATGTGATGATGTTAGTAAGTGTAGAACGAAAGGATAGGTAATATAAATGACAAGGCAAGTGGGAAACCCTGAGAAAAACTTTCACCTCTCAGTTTGGACTGTCATAAATGATACACGGAATTAAAACCCGGTCCCGAATCCGGGTCGGTTTGGCCTGGTAGAAGGTCCATAAGCCGGAGGCAAGGTCGCCATTACTTCGTCCTGTCATATAATAGGATATTTATATTTTATTTCTCAGTTTATGGGTTATTAAACAAACGAAATTTATAACCATATGATGGATATTTTCCATCGTCTCTTTTGTTAGAAATGTAAAGAACGTTTCGAAAGCTGGCTCTGCTTCCATCATCAGGTAGGATAATGATACCTACCGTCTTTGCTCTATTCCAATGCCTTGATAAGGGATAGAAACTACCAAGAGAATAAATTTACGTTCCATTTTTTTATCTGATGACGGAAATGTTCTTTAAAAAAAGATGCGAAGTTTAGTAGAATACCATCGTCACAAATCTATAGACAGCTAACTCCATGGAGCTGTGTCCATCAAAAGCCGCCAGTCACTCAGCTACTTAAGAATTTTCCAACATATTATCGTACCCGAAGGTTCTCATTACCGTGTTCACAAGAAGCCTTCTCTGTACTCTATCCTGAGCCAGATCAATCCAGTCCCTACTACCATACCACCCTATTCTACTTCTCTAAGATCCATCTTAATATTATCCTAGGACCTACATCTGCATCTTCCTAGTGGTATCATTCCTTCTGGTTTTCCCACCAAAACCCTATATGCATATGTATTTGACAAAATTCTCTTAGTATCTGGGAATTTTTATTACATAGATTTTGTTATATTTTATTAAGCATTAACGATTGATTAAAGTATTCATGACGTAAGTGTAGTCAGTATAGCTACTGGCTACGGGCTGGATGATCGAGGGGTCGGAGTTCGAGTCCCGGTAGGGTCAAGAATTTTCTCCACAGTGTCCAGACCGGCTCTGGAGTCCACTCAGCCTCCTATCCAATGGGTACCGTGGGTTCTTTCTCGTGGGTAAAGCGGCAGAGGCGTGAAGCTGACCACTCACCTCAAAATAGTGCCGAGGTCAAGAAAATGTGGATCTATACGTCCACTCCCCCATACGTCTTAATGGCGTAGTGCTTAATTAGTTGAGCACAGAGGCAACTTTACGTTTTACCTTTATTTATGACGTAAACATACTGTAAGTGCACTGTATTATTGTTATTTGTGAAGTGTTCGGTACGGAGTGAGTCTCACATATAGCAATTGTCAGATTATCAAGAAGGACTGTGCTTTGTAGAGTTATTTCTTGAGCAATACTTTTGTAATATGTAGCGAGTTGCATTCATGACTCTTATAGTAGCAGGAAACGGCCTCCGTTTCGAAACCCGTAAAGAATTAGCATTGTACCCACAGCGCCCGTTTCCTGCCGTGATAAGACGCGGAGGAATTTTCGTGGATTGGTACACGTTTTCTTACTCAAAATACGTCACGCTCTGTGAGCGGTAGGAATTATTTGAAATTAATTTACAACACGTTATTTTAGTACTGAAGATCACCGCGGAAGTGTGTTTAGCTTATACCAGGTAATGCGTTTTAATCTGAAATACAGTTTCCTTGTGTTCAATTAAATTTCGAAAATAATATGCCAGGTGATTGGCAAGGCCAATTGTAATGATGCTTCGCTTTGTAATGGGCGCCTTGATTTAATAATAGGGAGTTCGTGTAAGATGGCGGAACGCGTAACTATTAAACGCCGATTGTGATCATTCTCGTACCCTCATTATCTACATGAACAAAATTAATTTTTATTCAAAGTAAAGATGTAGGGACTTGTTTCGTGCAAAGGCTCTTACCGGAACAATGTTTCCTCTTGCAAGCGTGTGATACAATTCATGCGAGTTGTTCGTTACGCGAAAGTCCATCAAATTAAAATTTTCCATTATTTTAAAATAGATAATCGGGTTTTCGGCGAGATGAAGATATTAGTACGGAGAGTAAGGATGAGTAGGCTACAAGCTGGACTACCGATGATTTGGGGTTCGATATCCCATAAGTGAGAGAGTTTTCTTCACGGCATCCAAACTGGTTCTGAGGCTCACCCACCTTCCTCTTCAATGGACACCTGAAATTCTTTCCTCAGCGATAAACCGGGCTTGGCGTGAAACTGGACAGTCATTTCCAGCAAGTGCCGAGTTTAAGAATGCATGGAGCTTTATCTCCATTCCTCCATCTCCATGGTACGGCGCTTAATTAAGCAGAGGGACCACTTTACCTTTTGCGTGCATGATAGTAAAGAAACGAGTGAACACACTGTACGCACATTTATGTATTTATTTATTGTACTATGCTACAAGTAGGAAGGTCGCGGGTTCGATTCCCGATGAATTCATTGGATTTTTCAGTTGTCCTAACACTTCTAGCCTCACTGTGTCTCTGGGGTCGACTCAGTTTCCAACAGAAATGAGTACCAGGAATCTTCCTGGGGGTAAAGGGCGGCCGGCACGTAAGGCTGACAACTTTACCGCCATCTGTGAGCCGATTGTCTAGAATATGTGGGAGCCTCTACATCTTACAACCCAATGGACCGTCACCGCCTGTTAAAGGGATAGCTTTCTTTACCTCACCTTTTAAATTTTATAGAACCTGGTGTTGCAGTTGAGACTAAAAAATTAATCGATACTAAGCTAGGTAGGTAGATGACTCTCACAGTTCGTTACCGTGTTCACAAGGAACGTACCTGATGCTTGAAGTTGCAATGCCAATATGAAGTGCACATGCGCCGTACATTGCATGACGTGGACAGATCGCACGCAGACGCAGTGCGAGTGAGAGTACAGTCTGCAGGGTTCGTCTCCGGATAAGTCTATTCAATAGATGTCTTTGCTATTGTGTAATGCAGACGAACGAACGTTCTGGAATGCAGAATCGAACGATTATACATGGTTTTCTTTTGCTTGCTCTCTTTTTTTTTTACCCCTTCTTTAATGCGAAGCTAACAACCATAAAATATTTTACCTAAGCGGCCTTCACCTTACTTGTTACCTGAGTTCCTCGTGCCCAGGTCTTTGTAGTGGTGACGTCATTACAGGTAATGCACAAGGTAGATGTTTTAACCCTCTTTAATGGTGACGATTTCTATAAAGTTTTATGATTAAGGATGTGAGGGGCAAACAATAAAAAAAAACTGCATGTATGGTGCCTTGAAGAGAGAAACACACTTTTTACGATCGCAGTTTCAAAGGGATAATTGCGAGGAGTTTCACTTGCTGGTGTAAGACACCGATTGTGCCACGTCACGAGTAGGATATGTGTTTTCTTCGTGTGCCTCCAACGGATTAGATTCACCGTGACGTCATACTCATCCTTCGAGTGGTCTTTCTTATGTCTCCGAGTCACTTCGGCATTTAACGAAATGCAACTTTCTTTTTTGAGACTGTCGTCGCGTATTTTCTTCGAGTTAACGTCTGTCTGTAATAGCATATTCTTACATATAAACTTCGTGGCCTGTATAGTCCACAAATGAACTATACCGACCGAGCGACCGCCGCTTGTCGGCGAAGTTAGTGCCAACTTTTGTGGATAGAGGGTATCGCGTGGTCAGCGCAACGAATCCCACGGCCGTTAATCTCGGTTTTCTAGACCGGAGCCGCTCTTTCCTTGAAATAGCTGCACAGTTATCCTCACGAGGCTGAGTGAACCCGTTTTAGACCCACTACTTCTCAGAAAATCTGTTAGCGCCGGGAATCGAACACGGGTCTTCTGGATCTGTAGCCAGGAACTCTTGACCACTAGACCACAGAGGCGCATACTAAATAAAATTTAATTTATTCGGTTATGATTTTGTCTAGTTTAGACTATCCCTTGATAATGTTTAAAAATTATTTTCGGTGTTTGAATGTTACTAGCTTGATATATTTTTTTCGTCTTAACTGAAATTTTAATTCAATTAAAAAAGTGTTGGAACTGTCATCACTTTGTCTAATTTGAACCTTTTCACTTTTTATTTGTTTTCTTCTCTGTATTCTTCAAAACATTTCTTGATATCAATATATCTTATTGCTCACGTCGCAGTCAGACTTTTAGAAATATTTCTAGTTTAAATTTCTTTAAAGAGCTGGCATATCTCAGATGGGATGGCGAGGGGCTACATGGTGGACGGCCGGGCTTCGATTCCCGGCAGAGGCAAGATATTTTTCTCTGCTCCACGGCGTCCAGAACGCCTCTGGGATTCACGTAGCCTCCTGGGTACCGGAGAAATTTTCTCTGGGGGTAAGGCGGCCTAGGCGTGAAGTTGACCACTTATCTCTATTGCCGAGGTCAAGAATGGTGGAGTTATACATCCACTTACCAAATAAGTAGGATTACCGAACGTGGCTGCCATGTGCCTTTCGTGATCCGAAGTTCCTAGCTTCGAATTTCAGCCTCGAAATTTGCATTCTTCTGTCCTCAGTCCTTCCAAGCTTCGACCGGATCTCAGATTAGACTACTACCGCATCCTTCCAGATCCTTTGCAATCCATTGCTCACTAATGGTTGTACCATTCGATATAATAGTCTAAGCTTACGGGAGCGTCATGTAAGAAATCATAAACAGGGTACCTCCAGAAGTCGGTGGAGAGTGAGGTACTTCCTGAATAACACGAATTTGACGAACTAGGCGGGTGGGCAATATTAAAATGGATCTTACAGAGATAGGTTGGGATGATATGGATTGGATTGATCTGGCTCAGGTTAGGGACCAGTGGAGGGCTCTTGTGAACACTGTAATGAACCTTCGGGTTCCATAAAATGCTGGGAAATTCTTGAGTAGCTGCAGATTTGGCGGCTCTTGAAGAAGGTCTCAGCTCCAAAAGTAAAGAAGTAAGTACATGTATAGTTGATATCATGAGATTTTAAGTTCTTAACAGCACTGACTGTGAAATAATTTTCTTGTAAGATTTGAATATATCTGTTAGATATATATTGATCATTCGAAGGAACACCTAGCTTCCATTTTCAAGGTGGAAGGGTGAGAGAGGCAGCGCACTTCTCCTGGATGTCGGCATATATATATATACACCTACCAGACTACATGGCGTCATATCCCAGAAGAAAGTAATGTTCAGCAGGCAGAATCGTTGCCTTGAGATTTCTGTTTTCAGCATCGTTTTTGTACCGCATACGTAAATGAGCTTCAGTGCGTGCAGACTTTTCTCTGGGCATAATGAGACATTTAGAACGTGAAGGTAGATGCAAGAATACCTGCCGTCTAGGGAAGATGTTGATGCTTACCGCATACCTTACCATAGGCTGCTACGACTAGAATATCTCACGTTCCGAGACGTGGAATTCCTAGCGATGGTTAAGTATTTCCTGCTCGCCCCCAGGTCCTTTGTGAGATGTTAGTGGTATTCTAGCCCTCGAGGGACCATTTGGCGCTGTAATAGGGCCAGCTACTGTGTGCTTCTACAAGATGGATGCCATTGTGTTATTTGCTTGCTGAAAGTGTAACAGTTTTTGTAGCTTTCTTCCTGAGGGTAACATATCTTTGGAATACAGTAGGGGCCCATTGCGTGTTATGTTTAGACCCAGTGCCCATGTTAATATAAATATTCCGTTTTTGGTATTTTCTTAGGCGCGTGTTAAGCTACTTTCGTTTCTGCTAAGAAGCTGTAGGGCAATAAATTGCGTTTGTTTCTTTTAAAGCACACTGGTGTACGCCTATATATTTAAATGAGTATATATAAAAAAATGTAAATTTTACCCCTGTGCTTAACTGATTATCGCCACGAACACATATGGGAGGGTTGATGTATAGATCCTCGTAATAAAGGTAAAGTCCCCGTGCTTATGTGCCCTGAAAGCATACGGGGAGTGGAGGTACAGCTTCAGCATTCTTAACCTCAGCACTAGATGGACAGCTTCACGTCGCAACCGCTTTACCTCAGCGAAAGAGCCCCCGGTACTCATTGGACAGGAGGATGGGTGAGCCCCAGAGCCGGTCTGGACGCTGCGGTGAAAGGAAATAAATTTTGCACTTCCGGGAATTGAACCTGGACCGTCCAGCCCATAGATTGTAGCTGTGATGGTGTAGCTGTCCCAACTCCCATTGATTCACATATCAGATTAAAATACAAAACGTACTCGAGTGTACATTCAGCTCCAAAACATAAATCTACTCCATTNCCCCCCATACACATACAGTTTGGCCTGCCGATCGACCTGCAGGTAGAACTGACGGACTGACGGCTTTCCTACAGTCCAAACCACACACATCAGTTTTGCCTTTCAGCCTTGAACTGTGCAGGCCGAACGGGAGGCCAAACTGTGTGTGTATGGGGGGCCTTAGTCATAGATCCAGTTATCGGTGTTATTTTAGCCCGTTGTAATCAGTTATAAGGCAGTGATAATTGTGTGTAGCACATCCTTTAACATTAAGTAACGTGACATTTCGCCCACATACTGTGTGTATGAATTCTATACGATTCCTAGAGGAAACAGCAACAATTCTTTGTTTTGTGTTGAACGGCCGATCACAGTTGCAGCGCGATCTAAGGCAGTGTTTCTCAACCTCAGGGCCGCGGCCCAGTACCGGGCCCTCATCTTATAGAGAGAGTATTTACCGGGCCGCGTTCTCACAAATGTTGAGAACCACTGGTCTAAGGCAGGAAGCGTCTGCGCCTTCTCGAACACTGGGATCTTGGGTTCGAATGCCACACGAGGCTTGGATGTATATATTCGGTTTATTCTGTGTTTTGTGTTGTTCTGTGTGTAGGTAGGGGCCTTGCGACGGGCTGATCCCTCGTGCAAAGGGTCCTACTGACAGTGTATAGATTAAGAAACTGAAAAAAAAAGCGGCCAAGGTCCACAAGGGCTGTACAGCCAGAGATAGCATTGAACGATCCTCCAGGGTGGCGTTAGACGCAAGGCTGACGACCTTGCTCTGTAAAAAAAAAAAGTTAATTTTGCGGAGTCCAGAGAAATGAACGCCGGATGGTCTAATTTAAGAGACGAATCAGACGGAATCTTCTGAGGAAGGCTACAGCTCAAAGAGGACTGTTTTGCCAATGATGACGAAACCAACAAAACGCGACGTTTGTAATTTCTCGTCTTCTATACAAGGTCGAATCTTGCATACAAAATTTTGGTCTTAAAACCTGAGAGAATGAGACCACTTGGTAGATCTAGGCGCAGATGGGAGAATAATATTAAAATCAACCTTCCATAAACAGGGAATGTAATTGCGTGAACTGGAATAATCGAAAGAGTACTGTCTTCTGGGATATAACGCTGTGTAGTCATTTGAAAGGCAACTGATGTTTCGGAGGAACATGTCACCTCCATCTTCATGCTCGAAGAATAAGCCGAGCAAGAAATAAAAAATAATGATTAAAACGGGTGTCCGTGCCAAAATTCGAAGCAAGCACTTTTTTGAATACAAACCTAGCGTGTTACCTGGAGACAAACCTGTTTGGTACATCGTACGTCGTTAAGTAGAGGGCACGCGGTAGCATAGTTGGTTGAGGCACTACGCTACAAGCCGGAAGGTTGTGTGTTCTGTTCCCGATGAGGTCATTGGATTTTTTCAATCCACCTAACCCTTCCAGCCACCTTGAGGTCGACTCAACCTCTAACGGAAATGAGTACCAGGAATATTCTTGGGGGGCAAAGGGCGGCCGGGGCGTAAGGCTGACAACCTTACCGCCATCTGTGAGCCGATTGTCTATAAAATGTGGGAACCTCAACTTCTCCATGGTCTATTATAGTGAAAGCTTTACTTTTTTACGTTGTTGAGTTCAGTAATAACTCATACTTGTTTGTACCTCGATGGAAGTCAGTGGCAAGTTGGTGTTGTGTGCCGAGTGCGGCTGATTTTGAATGAAGGTTTGTACATCCCTTGCGGATCATTTGCCAGGTGTGCAAAGTGGAGCCAATAACCTACTGGTCCTGCAAACTGAGAAGTCAGATGCTGCACACTGAGCGTGCAGTCACGGGTACCCGGAAGTTCGTGTAAATAAGTCTCCAGACTTCATTTAATTAGCTCGACAAATCTCAGTCCTGGAGCACTGAAAACTACTTCTGTGGTTCAGTTTCGTTCCTGACGCTTTGTGATTCATATTGACCGATAAGACTGAATACAAGGCGACACCTTCGTTCCTGAGAGAACACCAGGGGAGGGGGGGAGGTATTTTTGTTGATGAATTGAATATGCCATTTAGATCTGAGGGTTGTAACCACGTATAAGTAAAATATTTTAATACTTACTTATGGAGCTGAGCCCTTGTTGAGGAGCCGCCAATTCTGCAGCTACTCAAGAATTTCGCAGCATTTTATGGAACCTGAAATTTCTTTACCGTGTTATTTTATTATTTTATATATATTTTATTTTATTAATTTATTATTACGAAATAATAAATTCAAAACTTAATACAGTTTTGTAATTTTTGGTAAATATAATTGAATTAGCAATGATATCATCATCATATTTCTTCTTAAGGTTCTGAAAATAAGGCGACTCCATTTCTCTAAGAAGCATTACTTAAAGAAGGAAAACTCGCTCTGTATTCGGGCTGGTACGGCAAATTCACTTCAATATATATTTCTCTTTGTAGAATACATATTTAATTGGAACTGGCAAATACACGGAGTTGGTTCTGCGAGACTTCTTTTATTATGTTGTTACAATGAAGTGCACGAAATTAACGCTAGAAATTAATGGACAGTTTTAGTTCACATTTTGCTTGGCAGGATCTCCACTGTAATTTCTAAAGGAATCTAATTTCGGCTCGTGTTGGTCAGATATGAACATTTCTTTATAAGATTCCCAAACTTTTTACTTTTTATCGTGTAACAGTTAAGGTAGAAAATGTAAAGCTATCCCTGTAACAGGCCGTGGAGGCCCGTAGGTTTGTGAGACGTCGAGGCTCCCACGTTTTCTAGATAGTCGACTCGCATATGGCGGTGAGGTTGTCAGCCTACGTGCCGGTCACTCTTTACCCTTAGGAAGATTCCTGGTACTCGTTTCTGTTAGAGGCTGGCTCAGCCCCAGGGCCATAGTGCGGCTGGAAGGATTAGGTCAATTGAAAAATCCAGTGACCTCATCGGGAATCGGAACCCGCGATGTTCCGGCTTGTAGCCTTGTATCCTTAACAAACTACGCAACACACTGCCCCTCCCCCGCCCGTAAAGGCTAACCACACAGAAAATATCCCAAAAGAACTGAACATATAGATATGTCTTATCTATTACTATATAAGGTAAACATTTTCCCTGTGCCTCTGTTGGTTCTCCGTAAGCTTACTCTTCGACCGTGAAGGTGGAGGCTCTGTGTACCTCCGAACTACTCGTCGTTACACCTCAGCAGACAGGAACTGGAAGCACTGCATCCAGCCACCTGAAGGTTGCGATGACATTTCCGTATTGCTGACTCATTTGCTGTGACAAATTCCGACGTTTTACTACATGTTCACTTCACTTCGCAGATATCTGAAAGGAAATGTTGAGCTCTGATATTTCTGCTATCGAATTTAACGAAGGTTGTTTCCTTTATTAATTCAGAATGGGCCCAGAGTATTTGTAGGTGAGGTCATTCCGTAATCTGGCAGAAGGTTTAAGCATTGCGACTGACAGTCGGTCAGTCAGTCATTCTTGGTGTCGAGCCCCATCCGGGGCTTATGACCAGATATTTATTACTGTTTGACAGTCTTGTTAGTGTGGGGCGCTCTCTCTGACGAGAGGGCGGGTCTGTCTTTTGTCAGAATCATTATTTGCAGTAATAAGTCATTTGTCAAAAAGATGTTTACATTTTACATGTTAAACATGTAAAAAATGTGTATACAATATATACAAGGCCTGTGTCTCGTAATGGCAGCTGGTCATCGTTACAGAGCCTCAGCATGGCAGGCACAGAAAACACCTTTTCCCACAACTCCTCATTCTTGCGTTGTCTGGAACCAGCTGTCACATGACGTTAATGGGTCCATTCCCTAGCAGCGATCGTCCCTACTGTTTCCAGTTTTGGCTTTGAGCCCTCATATCACAAGTCTAGCTCGGTAAATCACTGACGTTTCGGTGGAACGTACTGCCTCCATATTCAGGGTCGAAGGGTAAGCTGAGGATGAAACCAGCTAGAAGCAGGCGGCAAGCAGAACTTTGTTAGCCTGTCCCCGAAATTCATATCCAGAATTAAATCCCTCTTGTAAGGGAGAATAATTAGCGCGACAAGAAACCTTCTTGGTCGCCTATGGGGGCCGTGAGGATTATCTTTGGTATCTCTATATTTGCAGTTTATTTCTGGAATACATTTCAAATATGCCACTACAACTTCTGCCCATTCGTATCCTAGCATTTGTTTGTGTATTGCCTGTGTAGTGGAGCCGAGGTAACATAATCGGCATATCGACTCTACGGGCTGTACAACCGAGGGGTCGGGTTCGCGTCCCGGTAGAATCAAGAATTTCCTTCTCCACGTCGTCCAGACCGGCTCTGGGGTCCACCCAACCTCCTATCCAATGGGTACCGTCGGGTTTTTCCTCGAGGGTAAAGCGGCAGGGGCGTGAAGCTGACCCCTCACCTCCAATCAGTGCCGATCTATACACCCACTCCTCCATACGCCTTTTTTATTGCCTATATAGTTGGTGCAGAAATAAATAAATGCCCGGCATAACGGTCTCCGTCGTTTTTATTCCGCAGTAATGAGTTGCGTCTCACAGATTGAGAAACATTGACATTGACTGGTTTTAATTTACGAGATTGAGATCTCTGAAGGGCTGAAGTGAGGCTGTGAGACATCTTACATTCCTAGGCTTAAAATAAAGTAACCTTTTGCACTAAGAACTGAGTCATTATTACTCTTGTCGTGAGGAGCCCAATCCAGTTATTACGCAGAAGACGCTGCAGCGACTGCAATTATTGCTAACGGGACGTAAGAAGTTATGCAATAAACAGTCTGCTCATGGCCGTCGTCACTACGTCCCCTGCAGTGTCGGCATACAGCTTCGTGCTGCCTTATTGTAATTGTGGTGCCGTTACGGAGCTACAGAGTGACCGACCGCGTGTTGATGGAGATCTGCTAGTCGGATTAGACGAATACAATGGAAAGCAGCTTGTATGTACAAGTTTTGCCACGCCAATCCACACGAATCACACCGATCGTTTGTGTAAATATATTTGAATTACATTTGGTATGTTGGTTTTATTCAATGCTGACTACGTGTTTGACAACCGTGGTTCGATTCACAGTAGAGGTGTTTTTTTTTCTTTCCTGTTCGCTACCGTGTCTGGAGTGGATTTGGGGCCACCCAGACTCATGTCCAGTAGATTGGCCTGTATCATTCTCAAACCTACTTGAAATCTTCGCGGGGATTCACCTCCATTCAATACATCTTTCGGGGTTCGTTTCCCAGAAGAGGCAGATGTCTTTTATCTCCACTGCCTTGGCTCTGGGGCCCACCCGTATTCCTGTCCGATACATTGGCCTTCTATTTAAAGCGCACATTAAAATTTTGTGGATATTTATCTCCACTCTATACGTATTCCAGGGTTCATATCCCAGCGGAAGCAGGTGTTTTTCTCTTCGCTGCCATGTCCAGACTGACTCTGAGGTCCCACCCAGAATTATGTCAGATAGACAGGCGTACTTTCATCTAGAACCTTCGTTACAATATGTGGAGATCCGCCTCAATTCCTCTATGCGTCGTCTGGGGATTTCCAGCAAAGGCAGACGATTTTTTTTTCGCTACAATGTTTAGACCGTCTCTGGGACCCATCGAAACTCCTATCCAATATACTGGCCTTCTAACATTTAAAACCTGAGTTAACAATGCTTGAAGATTTACTTACAATTCTCGACATGTCTTTGTGACATTGTACTTGCAGTTTAAAGACTACAAGCCTTCTAAATGGTGTATAACTCTTCGTAACTACGAACAGTGATAAAACATGAAGTCTTCAACTGCCTTGAATGACGTCTTCCTGACGAAAATCCTATCGAACAGTTTCACTGCCTCCTATATGGGCTCGGCACGCACCACGTAGAAAACAGAGCCCCTCTATTGTAGAGGCGTTGCATAGCAACGGTCTCTGCGCCGTACTTCTATAGTTGTGTACGTTACCTAGCAATGGCCGACGTTTACAGATTCACTACTTAGCAACGGGTCTATAAGCCACAATATAATTGAGCCAATTCAACGCAGTTCCTTTCGACACTATAATTTTTTCAGATTATTTCATCACTCAGTATAGAGACTAGGCTATGGGCTGGGCGACTGAGGTTCAGTTCCCGGAAGGGACAAGGGATTTTTATCTTCACAGCTTCCAGATTGTCAAAGAGTCTACCCAGTCTTTATCCTTTGGGAATGGTAGGAGG
Organism: Cryptotermes secundus; assembly: GCF_002891405.2. Taxonomy (NCBI): domain Eukaryota; kingdom Metazoa; phylum Arthropoda; class Insecta; order Blattodea; family Kalotermitidae; genus Cryptotermes; species Cryptotermes secundus. The sequence goes on along the minus strand of NW_019743157.1, from coordinate 196,416 downwards.
GGTCTCTTGCCGGGGGAGGGAAAGCGGCTGGTTCGTAAAACTGACCACCCACCATCATCTGGTCCCAAGGTTAAGAATGCCTGGAATAGTACTTCCACTTCATCATACCCCTTTATGGCCTTGTGCTTAATTAAACACTAGAGACAGTTCTAGCTTCAATCTTATGCGATCTAACAATGTTAGTCTCAGTAAAGTGAGGGGCAGCCTTTGTGGTGCTAGTAGCCGAATTAAAATTATATACCGTGACTTTGTTCTATTGAAGACACGTTTATTTTGAGACGTTTCATTGCATACATCCGGCCAGAAGCGTACACTTGTTCTAAATTTATATTCAGAGGGCTATAAATGGAAGGCGGTTGATTTTGGAGCATTTCCACGGCCCTCGCTACTCTGTTGCGTGATGCAGTTCGCGAATAGAAGACGCATAGTATACAATGGAAACAAAACAACTTACCATTCTCTTCCACCATTCATGGAACCTGCTTGTGTTCACCTCCAGTGTATCACGATGAAGTATAAATAAGGTGTAAATCTGCTTTCGGAGTTCAGCCCCGTTGTATATTGAAGTCTCAACGTTTCTGCATGCATTATAGTCAACATTGACCGTCTCTGTGGTCTAGTGGTCAGAGTTCCTGGTGACAGATCCAGAGGTTCCGGGTTCGATTCCCGTCGCCACAAGATTTTCTGAGAAGTAGTGGCTCTGGAAGAAGGTCCACTCAGCCTCGTGAGGATAATTGAGCAGTTACTTGAGTGGAAAAGTATCGGCCCCGGTCTAGAAAACCGAAATTAAGGGCCGGGGGGTTCGTTGCGCTGACCACGTGACACCTTCAGTCTGAAGCCGTATATCTGAATAGATTTTTGGCTGTGATGTTTGTGGAATGTTTGCGTGTTTCAAATGTGTTGTATTTGAGGTTGTCATGGTAGTGACTGAATAATACGTCTTCCATGTTGTGACATCGTGCAATTCGGAGACATATGTTCCTCCGAAACGTCGGGCTCTCTCCGAACTACACAGCATTACAACCCTGAAGACAAAATCTTCGATGTATCGACTGATAGAAGTGCAAGCACAAATCCTTGCATGGACAAGATGAAACTCGAACCCTACTTCATGAAGTGAGAGATAGTTATTTGGCGAGCTAATGGACCGTTGACTGATGTTACGATAGTGACGTGACCTGACAGACTTCAGAAGTCATTTATTGGACTTACACGATAGCTTGGTGCTTATATTGGTGATAAATCATCCATGGAAAGAATAATTGAACAAAAAGAGTGAGACCTAATTCATCATAGCGCTGACCGCAACAGATTCCAGATGGATCGTTCGGTAATAGAGAGCGCGTCCTTCAGATCGATAATTTTCTGTAACCACAATACCACAGCCAAGGAACTGAAAACAAATTGGGTATAGAGAAGCCTAAGAGACCGGCGTTTCAGGCTGTATTTCCGTGATATTACTCAGTGCGAAATGACGAAAAAATTTCCTTCAAATAACTCGCGACGGATTCCTTTCCAACCACTCTTATTCAACACTGAACCTTGATAGCTCAGTCGATATAGTGACGGGCTAAAAGCTGGACGGCCAAGGTTCGATTCCCGGCATGGACAAGATCATAACATCGAGACTGGCTCTGGGTCCCACACAGCCTCATACACAAAGGGTACCGGGGGCTGCTTCCCCAGAAGTAAAGCGGCAGGGGCTGAAATTGGCGACGTCTAGAATGGTGGAGTTATATCTCCACTTCTCTATACGTCCTCACGGCGTGCTGCTTAATTAATTAAGCACAGGAACAACTTTTGCGTTTTACTTACTCAGCATTATTGTTCGTCTGCTTTGAGGGAAAACTTATGGAAGAAAAGTCCTGTTTGTTTGACGAGTTCTCTGGTTTCGCGATTTTGGTTCTCATCCTGTGCTGAAGATATAATCTACTAACTTTGTAATGATGATGTGATCTGCGTCACTGTCTGATGATGACGCCCTTTCAAATATATTTTGCACTCTGTATAGCTATGTTGCACGTTCTTTTGCTTGGGTTTTCCTTAAATATGCTCAAATGAAATTAGGATGTATTCATTCATTTGCTTTGTTCCGTGGTCTATAGTTCGCAAGCGAACTATACCGACCGAGCGACCGCCGCTTGTCGGCGAAGTTAGTGCCAACTTTTGCGGATAGAGGGTGTCGCGTCTTTAATACCAACCACCTAACACTCGGCGCTACAGCCCTGGACGAGCATTGGCCTCTTCTACAACCAATCTCCACTGCTCACTATTTCTCATCTTCTCTATCCATCCTTTCGCCTTCATCTTCTTCAGGTCGTTCTCAACATCGTCTAGTCATCTCATTCTGGGTCTTCCTTTTTTCCTTTTGAAATATAGCCTTCCTTTTAATATTCTCTCTGGCATTGCATTATCTTCCATTCTTTCGACAGTTCCTAACCATCTTATTCTCTGTGACTTGATAATTCTTACAATATCTTCTCGTTCCAGTAATGTGTTTATCTCTTCATTGTAACTTATCCTGCATATATTATTTTCCATCACTGGTCTGTATATTTTGCGCATTATTTTTCTCTCGAACATACTCAGTGCATTCTCTTCTGGTGCTGTTAAGGTCCATGTTTCTGCCTCGTATGTAGCTACAGGTCTTATTAATGTTTTGTGTGCTTGTAGCTTTTAAGTGTGTTAAGATTTGCCAAGTAGGCCCACACATCTTTAATAGTCTCATTATCTGTGTACAGGTATTTGTTACATATATCTTATACAGGCGTCTTTACATAAACAGTATAAATACGTAGGACACGTTAAACCATAGGTTCTCAACCTGTTGATAGCGACACCCCAGTAGGTCGCTGCTAACCCTAGGAAGTATAGTCGAGTGCTCAAAACTATTTAAAGTATATTTATATACACGCACAGTTGTGCCTACTTTCCCATATTACGTAAAAATAAAAGTAGACTTATGAGATCACCTTGCTGTCTGTGTGTCTGTTGACTATGTATGTATGTTTACACTTTGTATTGGGTCAGTATGAACCAAAGTAACATTCAGTGAACAAATTCCCAGCACAAAATGCCATTTTGCAATTCGTTGAGTGCTTTCAAAGGTAAAATTTGTTGACGGTCGGACAGATACACGGATCCTCCCCACTATGCTTTCATGTTAGAATTAAGGAGGTTGGGGACTCATAACCTATATTTAGGAATTCGGAGCGTATTTATATGAATCATCGGGCACATGCTTGAATCATATAGTAACCGAGATACAGTTCCCTCGTACAAGTCTGTCCAGTAAGGTTATTTAGTGCGGTGAGAATCAGTTCAACAGCGAACACGCGCTGCCAACTGTGTAAATCAAAATAAGATGGTAAACACCGCGGAGAGATGTGTAGGTAGAGCGATCCAGGCTGCCGTGGTCTGTTCTGCTGGCTGTCGACGCAGTTGCACAGCGTACGATTAAGTAGTCACAGCACGGCAGGCTGCGGAAATTCCACTTGGCCAGGTACTACTCGAGTGAAGTGCGAATATGGGCAAGTTACATCACGCGTTAATCTGTCATCATCACGGGTACATTTCATGCTTTCGAGACAACACCCAGTGCTTGCATAGGCTAGCAACGGAAACATTAACGTTGACATTTCTGTGAGGTTCCTCTTACTTGCGTGGGATTTCAGTCATTGTGTGAAATTTATGTCTGAAGCTGTGTGTATGTTCTGGCGTGTCTGGTTGCTGTCGAGTGTCAGTTAAGAAGTTGTTGCTGTACAATACATTAACGTTACTTAACTGAGCAATTGCAGTGGTAATCCGAAAGACTGACATGTTGTGTTTTTATGTAACGGAATAATAGAATTTGCTTTATATTTCTGAGAGAAATATAATCGGTAAGTGTTCTTTAATTAGATGTAATTCCATGGGATTGAAATGTACATTCACGGAGCTGTATATACATACACCAGGAGGGGTCAAACTTACGGGGCTGCATATGATATTTCTCAGAAGCCCACGAACCGCAGACACGGGGTTTGGATGGCATAAGTGTTCAGGTACACTGATCTTCTATGCATTCTTGAACAAGGGACTGCCTGTAATTGTTTTCCATACAGCTGAACGAACACTTCAGGAGAATCTCATACGGCTCGCGAACCACAGTTTGACTGCTCAAGATACATATATGTTTTGCCTCTAACAATTTATACTGAATTCTTACCTTATAAAAGATGGAGTAGCTTATTCAGTAAGTGACTGCCTGTGGTGTGGGGTTCGATTACCACTGGATGAGAATTACATTTATATTCTCCATTAAGCAGAGACCAGGGATCTGGAATAGCGCCGTTGGTATAGCGACTGGCTACGGGCTGGACGGCCGAGGGGTCGGAGTTCGAGTCACAGTATGGGCAAGATTTTTCTCCTCTCCGCGTCGTCTGGACCGGTTCTGGGGTCCACCCAGTCTCCTGTCCAGTGACTAGCAGCAGCTTTTTTTCCCCTAGGGGTAAAGCGGCAGGGGGGGGGGGGGGTGAAGCTGACAATTCACCAGCTGGTTCCGAGGTTAAGAATACATGTATTTATACATCCACTCCCCCATACGTCTTCATGGCGTAATGCTTATTTATTTAAGCACTGTACATCTTTAATTTTATATCACGTTGACATCGGCTTTCGAAGTCACCCGTCTTGTGCTAAGATGGTTCTTAGAGCTTTAAATCCGCTATCCCTGAATGATTTGATTGAGTGGAGGGCCAGCTTTACCTTTACTGTTCGCATTTGCATGAGTGGCTGTCTTACACTTAAAATCATTTCGAATGTTTATCACGTGACAGGAAGGAAAGAAACAAGTAGACTGTATATCCGGAAGAACTACTGACTCGAGGTTTCAATGTAAACCTTGAACTCGTTAGGACTTCTCTTGTAACGAAGGGCATGAAGCTGAGACCTTAATGGGAAGCTGATAGTCGCTCATTTGGGCAAGAAATACCTCTCCCTCTATGATATCTGAAGATTTATTATCGCGTAAACAATATCCCGTTGCTTGACCCTATCCCGATGGCGCTCAGAAACCACATTTATTTAGGAGCCATTTAAGTACGAGTAATATCCTTCCATCCTATAACAAATCAAAACCTGATTCAGGAGGAAATTAAGAGGAAATAGAGCTAGGGTAATGCTTGCAGCCAGCCAGTCAGTCCAGAAACTCTTGTATTCTCGTCTGCTGTCCAAAAACATAAAAAACAGAATATGCAAAACAATAATTTTGTCTGTGGTTCTGTATGAGTGTGAAACTTGGTGTCTGGCTTTAAGAGAGGAACATAGACTGAGGGTGTTTGAGAACAGGGTGTCGAAGAGAATATTTGGACCGAAGAGAGATGAAGTGACGGGGGGTTGGAGAAAACTGCATAATGATGAGCTTCATAACTTGTACTCTTCTCCAAGTATAATTAGAATGATCAAGTGAAGGAGTATGAGGTGGGCAGGACATGTAGCACGTATGGGGGAGAAGAGGAATGCATATAGGATATTGGTGGGAAAGCCAGAAGGAAAGAGACCAGTGGGAAGATCAAGGCGTAGATGGGTGAACAGCATTAACATGGATCTTAGAGAGAGAGAGAGGATTGGATTAATCTGGCTCAGGATAGAGACCAATGGAGGGCTCTTGTGAACACGGTGATGAACCTTCCTGTTCCATAAAATGCTGGGAAATTCTTTAGTAGCTGCAGAATTGGCGGCTCCTCAAGAAGGGCTCAGCTCCAAGAGTAGGTGTATCAGACCTTGAAGGCTACAGTTATCTCCTGCTGTAGGTCTTGTATTTACTTTATACCTGAGACGTGCACCGTGAAATATTATGACAGTCGAGACACTGTCAGAAGCGACCCACAACGTTTGAACGTTCAAACATAATAAATAAGCCCAAACCTTCACTCAGAAATATCTTATTATGTAAGCTGCAGGGGAAGGACACGTTGCCGGATGTGTGGGCGTGGGCGTAGGTGAAGTGTTCGGCAATTCTCTGTTGCCACCGTTCAGAACATAATAGCTTCGCGTAGAATTTAGTGATATAATTTTTCATGGTATTAAAGTATAAGGCAGCTTGATTGCCTTAGTGCCGTGTGGAATTTGTTTGTTAGTAAACAGGAATGCAGAACGGCAGTTAATGGTGAGTGTAAAGCCAACCGACGTTGTGAAGGAACCTTTTGCCTGAAATCAAGAAACCAGTATGAAACAGGTAGCAAGCAGAATTTATGCTTGTTTCGTGCTTTACTTATTCTTCGACACTGTGGGTGGAAGAGACATATTCCTCCGAAACGTCGACTGAATTTAAACGGACTACACGGCGTTACGTCTTAGAAGAAGGGTATCCAAACTACGGCCCGCGGGCCACATCCGGCCCGCGAAAGAATTGAGCAGAAATGCGCCAATTGAACTAATTTTCCACTGAGTACTGGTAAATGTGATTCCGAGCTTATTGACCTGTCATATTATACTGCCGTTCGATGGCTTAGCTGTGGAAAGGTTATTTCGCGCTTCTTTCAGCTCAGGAATGAAGCTGATATATTTCTTACCGAGAAAAACCATCACGAACCACTTTTATCAGATACCAAGTGGTTTTGGAAATTAGCAGTTTTGCTGATCTGGTGAACCATATGAACCATTTGAATTTAAAGTTGCAGGGTGAAAATAACTTAGTCTGTGATTTATTTGAACTTATCAAGGCATTCAGAGCAAAGTTGATACTTCTGGAAAGCCAAGTGAAAAATTGTAACTTTGTTCATATGCTATACTGTGCAGAGTTGCATAAAAAGGGTGAAGCAGAATTTCCTTCCTCGTTTGCAAATTTAGTCATTTTAGATTTGAAAGAACAATTTCGGAAGCGATTTGCTGATTTGGATTCCAGTGCTCAGGAAATTAGATTGTTTCAAAATCCGTTTGACTGTGATGCTGCAGATGTCCCAAGTCAAATTCAAATGGAAATTATTGAACTTCAGGAAAATTATCATATTAAAGACAAATACAAGGAAGGAAATTTGATCGAATTTCATAAATTTCTGAACTCTGAGCAATTTCCAAATTTAAATAAATTTGCTTGTAAATTTATCTCCATTTTTTGGACGACGTATATTTGTGAACAAACTTTTTTCCCAGATGAAGTACATCAAGTCGAAATACAGGGCAAATTTATCCGATGAACATTTAAAGTCGCTACTTGTGATTAGCGTTTCAAAATTTGAACCTCAATTTAATCAGATTTTAAGAATGCAAAAAGAGTTCCATCATTCACATTAATTGTTTTATTATAATTTGTGATGAAAATATGAGCATTTGCTGCTACTGTCTGTTGTCATTAATATACGATAATTTATTCTCACTTACTTTGTATTTAGTTTATGAAATTCTGTGCTTTCAATAAAACTCATAGACCTAGAGTTATTAATTTCTCATTTTATCCGGCCCGTTCAAAGTGCTGAATTACCTAATGTGGCCCGCGGTTCGAAAAGTTTGGAGATGGCACTGTTCATAACCACCATTATGAGAGCCTCAATTCTTACACTGAACTTAGTATGAACTTCTGTTTCACTTACAAAACTACCGAACAGAATTAAATTAAATTTGGTATGAGGGGAGTCTAAAACACACGTGGAGTATGCTCCTTCTTTATTTCATGTGGTGGGGTGGGACTGGGGTCGCGAATTGTACCAGCCCCGGATGATGGTTGAGTAACGAGCATTTGGTGGAATGAGAATTGGCGGGGGAAACCGAAGTACTCTGAGAAAATCTGCCTCAGTGCCACTTTGTCCATCACATATCCTACACGACCTGACGTGGAGTCGAACCCGAGCCGCCGCGATAGGAAAGTCGGCTACTAACCGCTTGAAATATGGCACGGACCCTGCAGTAAACTTGATATTGAAAAGTAATATCTTATGGGACGTTACGCCATATATTCCGGTAGATATTCACCGACGTTTCGGAGCAACGTACTACATTTATTTTTAGAGTCAAATTGTAAGCTAAACAAGCAGTTCGCTTGGCTTATTTTTAGAACCTGAAGTTGGAGGCAGTATGTTCCTCCGAAACGTCAGTAAAGTACTGAATTGCACAGCGTTTCATTTACTTATTTGTTGTTTGTTTGAGGGCGAGAAAGCCAGAAATAAAGAGATCAGTGGGAAAACATAATCATAGATGGGAGGGTAATATGAAGATGGATCTTACAGAAATAGGATGAGGTGGAATGGACTGGATTCATCTGGCTCAGGAAAGGGGCCACTGGAGGGCTCTTGTGAACACGGTAAAGAACCCTCGGGCTTCCATAAAATATTTGGAAATTCTTGAGTAGCTGAGCGACTGGCGGCTTCTCAAGGACTCGGCTCCATCGAGTTCGTTTGTTGGGCCGTTGTTTGTTGAAGGACGCTTTTACTGACTGTCTGTATTAGTTGTCTAAAGAGTCGGCGAGTTGATCGAAATTTTATTATTGGAACCAGGGGGTGCGTATAACGGGTGAGGGTGGATTCAGAATTCTACTAACAAGACTGATGCCTGCCTCATAAATTCCGAATTCAGCTGTGCATTAGCTAACGTCACAGTCGAGTGAGAAGCGGTCTTATTTCGTAATCTGAAGTTCCGGGTTGAAATCTCGGGCCAGAGACTGATATTTTTAAGATATTTCCCGATGGTTTTCACTGGCCTCTCAGGCAAACTCTAGTAGCTTTTAGACATGCGCACTGCCTTTTTTTCATTTCGTTATTCCCACTAATCATCACATCATTTCACGTTACGTAGTCCCAATTATTGCCAGGGTCTTTAAATAAATAGCAAATAATTAAAATATCTGTGCCTTAACCCTTTAAAGCCAGGCATTGTTATCTGTATTTCCTGATCTGACATTACAAAAAGTGCCGTGCCATTGCTGAGACGGTTATTCGCCGGCTTCCCACACGTGGCGGCCCGGGTTTGAGCCCGGGTCAGGTTATCTGGGATTTGTGGTGGAGAAAGTGGCGCTGGGTCAGGTTTCCTCCGAGTACTTTCGGTTTCCCCTGTCAATTCGCATTCCACCGGTTGCTCCACAATCATCATCATCATCATCTGGGGCTGGTACAATTGGCGAAACAGTGGCCGCAGTAACAGGTGGACCCAGTCCACACCATGAGAATAAATAAAAAAATCTCTGCGTTTTTCCTACTGGATCTTGTGTTTCATAACGCAGTTAAGAGCCATAATCTCCCTAAATAACATTTTGCAGTTGGTCGGTGTGTTTCCTGTGATGTGGGAACCGAAATCTTTAAATATTGTGACGTGGACGGCGCAACGCTCGGTAAACGTCCCCTCTCCAATGGTGACGTAACTTCGGAGCAACTGCCGCTGCTACGGTAACAGGCCAGTCAACACTCCGTTCCCCTCCCCCGCAGTGACGTAACAGGGGACACCGCGGTTACTACGCAGCTATAAAGAACTCTCGGCAGCGTTCCCCAGCAACTCCTGTAAACACAGCGTTTACGCAACAGTGAAGCAATGTGGGGTTTCCGCTGTCCGACTGAGGGTTTATAAGAGTAACTAGATAGGGAGTAACGGGCCAGTTGCAGTCTAGCATTCGCCGTAGTGAATGTGAGCAGTAAGTGTGATAATACAGATGGCAGTAATTGGGAAATTGTGAATTGTGTAATTGTAAGAGCGAATGTTCAATAAATTCGCTAGATCCAAGACGGCGTGAAGTTATTTGTCGCGTTATATATCCAACACGTGACAATATTATTTATAAGAATTTCATGCCTTTAAAGTTTAAATATAGTCCTTTTTTTTTCTTTCGTCTGTGATCCCTGAAATCCTTTGTTCATTTTTCTGAATACGTGCTGGATGTTGGACCCTCGAGCTCGTACTTGAATACGGCCTAAAGTAGAACTAATAAAGACAATAGCTGGCCACTAATATAAGACATTTTACAGTGATCTAGTTCACTGAATTTTATGAGGTATTACAATGAACATAATATTGTATATTTTTTGTTGAAACAGAACTTTGTGCATGTCTGTTCGTGAATATTTTTTTTTGTTTCAGCTCCCCTGCTCTGTCTTTGCATGTGTGTCTAGCAAGAAAAAGTTTAGAGAGCTTTTTAAAATTATATTTCCTGCATACTTAACCACTAAACCTGATTACTGGTTCACGAGCTTTAGATTGGTGGTCCATGAATTGCTGTCAGGTTGTACAGGCCGCATTGCATTCGAGAGTGTACAATGATGCAGAATGGCTTCCAGTACTTGCAGCGGGGTGGAAAGAGAGGCGAGGTATGAAGTTGAATGTTAGAATCATTTAGTTAGTTATTAGAGAGGGAGGGTTTTCCCATGCACTTAGATCTGTATTGGTCCATTGTGCTTCCCTCTATGATTTCTACCAGTCTCTATATCCTACCGGTACTGGTGCTTACCATCAGTCCCGCCCAGCCAGCGAGACCGGCTCTACTAGTTGAGAGGTATCTATAATGCTTCCCCCATCTACCAGAGGTATTAGAGACTGCTGTCGAGCGGGAAACGTCCGTAATTTGGCTCAGTGATCCCCTTTGGAGATATGAGGTTCTTTTACGTGCCGTAAAGCTACGACACGGGACCCCCCTCCCGGAGGACTTGTTCCGTGAATTTTTCCGCCCTTAAAAATTCGACAACCTCCGCCGGTGTTTGAACCCGCGTACTACGAGTCATGAGGTGGGAACGTTACCTCTAGACTACGGAGGCCGCCTTAGAATCATTTAGTTTTATTTGTTGTGTGTGGTTCGTTCAGTGACCTTGCTAAACCAAACCGAGATGGATAAACTTTTCTTTTTTTATTTTGTGTTGCCACTTTTCGTTATAAGGTTATTGTTTTGATGTGGTTGAGTTAAATGCAGAACACTCTTGCCAGTTATTTTGTGCGATTGCACGAAACAAAACATGTTATCGCGTGTTTCGTAGGCAACGCGACAAGAAAATTTACGTGGGTTTCGGATTTGGACGAATATTTATTGGACAGTCACTGTTACCCCGCAGATACAACTGTTCACACTTGTAACGTCTTCGGACGTTTCTTCTTCAATGTTATACACTCTCTCACCGCTAATCACGGTGAAGTGTCTTCTGCTCTTCGTTCTTCGAAGCTGGACTGACCCTATAGCTCTTGTCGGATACGAACTAAGTGCTCTCCAAGTCACATTGCGACTGACGGTCAGTCAGCCAGTAAGTCTTGGTGTCGAGCCCCGTCTGGGGCTCATGACCAGAGGTTTATTACTGTTGAACGTTACGGTTTTGCTCTTTGTGGTGCGCTCTCTCTGACGAGAGGACGGGTCTGTCTCTTTTACATGCTACTGGTCCTTGCCAGTGCAGTCTCTCTCGGGTCCGAGTCCCTTGAGACTCGCGATCGTATTTTAATGTCTCAGATTTGAGACTTCCCTTTTCGTCGCCTCCTACGACTCGCAGGGTCACGGTGGAGGTATTCGAACGCGCCTCCACACTGGTGTCATGTCGGAGTTGCACTGTTATAACCTGCACTCTGGCTGAATAGGGAACATCTTGTCGAAGGGTTTAGTTTCGGCCGCTGCTATGCAACGAATCTCTTGATGCCGCGGAAATACATTTTTACTGCCTCAAACAATTCGTTGCTTAGATATTGCTAGCCCAGTGGTAGGTTCTCGTATTCTTCAAGCGGTTTCCTATGTTGCGTGCTTTCTCATTGTCCGTTACGTAGTGATGGATGTCTTATAGTCCGGCTTTCAGGCAGCACGTCACATTATTTTACTCTGGCGAAATAAGATAAAGCAGATCGTAGAAGTGTTTGGTCCTCAGGAGGATGAAGCAAACGATAATTTTAGAACACATCTTTTTATTGCAAGTGGGGTGGGACTAAGTCCCTTGTACTGCGGCCTCTTCTGGCCTATTGTACCAGCCCCAGATGATAGGTGAGGGTGATTGTGGAGCAATTGGTGGAAAGAAGATTGGCAGGGGAAACCGAAGTACTCGAAGGAAACCTGCCCCAGCGCCACTTTGTCCACCACAAATTCACTTGATCTGACCCGGGATCGAATCTGGGCCTCCGCGGTGGGAAGCCAGCGACTAACCGCTTGAGCTATGGCGCGTCCCTGGAATACAACATAACAAGTAGCTCCTGATTTATACAGGTCACATGATAGTGTAAGGATAGTGAAGTCTAGGAGATTACGGCAGGCTGGATATATGGTGGGGGTGGGAATGCAGTCAATGTATACAGAATTTTGATGTAGAGACCTCTTGGAAATCCATCATTTGGAAGATCGGGAAGGAGAAAGTTAGGTTGGCTGTTGCAGAGCTAGATTCTGACGATCCCAGGCGGTTCAGACTGATTTCACTATCGTATCCAGTATTCAAAACTTCGGTTTCTTTACGTATCACAGTGTTAGGAGATCTAGCAAATCAAAATCGCTAAATTATTGTGCCTTGTTAAATCAGTGTTTACTGGTTATACCTTCTATCAATTACCTATGATTGTTCATTGATACAGTGTATAATACGAGTATTTTGAGTCCGTAAAGAACGCCATTGGAATCACTGTATGCACCAACTTGGAACGAGTGAGACCTGTATCTTGCATTATTTTTGTAAGGTACGTAAATGTAAAAAAGAAGTCCCTATACTTAATTAAGCACTATGTTGTGGTATAGGTCCACTCTTGACCTCGGCACTAGATGGAGGTGTCAGCTTCACTCCCCGGAGAAACAGCCCCCGGTGCCCATTTTATAGGGGGCTGGTTGAGCTGGACGTCATAGAGAACAGAAAAATCTTGCGCCTGCCGGGATTCGAGCCCCGGCAGTCCAGCCTATAGCCTGTCGCTATACCGACTGACGTATCCCGTCTTCTTTGTAAGTGACGTGATAAAAGCAAAGGTAAAGTTATCCCTGGACTTGATTAATTAAGCATTACACCTTGAAGACGTTTGGGGAAGTGGAGGTATAGTTCTACCATTCTTGATCTCGACTCTAGATGGAGGTGAATTGTTGGCTTCATGCCTTGTCCGCTTTACCCCCGAGGAAACAGCCCTCGGAACGCATTGTATAGGAGGCTGAATGAGTCCCAGAGCCGTTCTGTGATGCAGTAAACTGTGTTCATCTCGGTAAACAACCATCAACGTATTTGCTAAATATAGGGTAGTAGTGGACAGGCTACAGGTCAAGGAAGAGTAAGTGGGGAGCTGCGATGCGCTTCACTGAACGGCTGCCACATGCTTCAATACATGTCTTGCGGTTCCTTCCGGCACGGAACCCATATGGCTGTAGTAAAGCGGAAACTTTATCTGCGTGTGTTCCACATGATCGGTTACTGTAGACCTTCACAGAATTAATTACCTCGAGTTTTAAGGCTTCATATGTTAGTTAACCTGACAGAGTCTTCACGCGAACGACAGCAGCCCAGCGCATTACAGCCTGCAGACAGTAAGTACGGTACAACGAAAGAAACAGCGGGCGTAAAACAGGCACATGACTAGAACACGTGAGGAGCAGAATGATAATATGCCTATTGAGAATCTTTTAGTATCTTAGAATTACTGGGTTTTGGGCTTTTGTCAATCCGGTATTCTAAAGAACAGTAGAGAAGATAACTTTTCGGAAACTGGATCTCTTGCCGTCCTCTTGTGAAGAGGTGGAGGAAAACCTACTCTGGTGGGCCTGTTATAAAGAGCTAATCACGATCATTGGTTCGAAAAAAGTGGGGTGGGGGGGGGTAATGCAATCCCTGGTACAGGCAGTGGAGGCCTCATAGGGTTATGGGACTTTGAGGCTCCCACATTTTCTAGACAGTCGGCCTACAGATGACGGTGAGGTTGTCAGCATTACGCGCCGGCCGCCCTTTACCCTTCATGAAGATTTCTTGGACTCATTTCTGTTAGAGGCTGAATCGACGTCGGGGACATAGTGCGGCTGGAAGGAACCCGCGACCTTCGGCTTGTGGCATAGTGCTTCAACCATGGTACCGCGTTCCCACAGTCACTGGACGAAAATATAAATGAAACAGACGGATATGGAAAGATATCCGGTTTCCGAAACATTGTCTTCTCTAGGGGTTTTCAGAATACCGGACAATGGACCAAGTACCAAAACCCAGCGACTCCGAGCGTTATGCATACACCTTCGTCAGAACCCTTTTAGAATCTACTTGTTCTCTTTTAGCTGGAGAAGAAACTCGTCGCCTTTTATGGGCCCCGAAGATTTATTACCGTGTGCCTGGACCAGCTGAATCCAGCCCAAATCCTAATACTGTGTTTCCTCAAGACTGATCTAAATATTATCCCCTAGTAATAGTCGCACTTCTGTGAAGACATGTCAGAGGAGAATATCCAACGATGAGGAATATCCATTAAGGAAGTTCTAGCAGAATTGTCATCGCGAAGCAGGCTGCAAGAGTCAAAGAAATTTGAAAATATTTCCTTATTTTTCCAAGTTATGCGATAAAGGTAAAAAAGGTAAAGTTGTCTCTGTGCTCAACTAATTAAGCACGCCGCCATGAAGGCGTATGTGGGAGTGGGTTTATAGATTCACTTTCTTGACCTCGACGCTAGTTGGAGGTAAGTGGTCAGCTTCACGCTTAGACCGCTTTAACCCTGGGTAAAGTACACCAGATACCCATTGTATAGGAACCTTGGTGGGCCCCAGAGCCGGCCTGGACGACGTGGAGAAGAGAAAATTCTTGACCCTACCGGAATTCGAACTTCGGACCCCTCGTTCGTCCAACCCACAGCCAGTCGCTATACAGACTATGCTATATTGGCTCCTTTTGTAAGTTATGTGATAAAGGTTAAGTTATCTGTGTCCTTAATTAGCTAAGGTACACGCCACAGAGACGTATGAAGGAGTGGAAGTATAGCTCCACCATTTTTAAGCTCGCCGCTGGACAATTGTGAATGACCAGCTTGAAGCTTCTGCCGCTTTAACCCCTGTTAAACAAACCCCAGTAGCCATTGTATAGGAGGTTGAGTGGGCTCCAGAGCTGGTCTGAACGCTGTGGAGAAGATAAAAGTCTCTTGCGCCAGCCGTGAATCGAACCCTATCTCCTCTGCCGTGTGTTGAGTATGCCAACTGAACTGAATAGAATTCGCTCTTCCTGGAAGTAAGCGCTCTCCTTTTCCATTTAGTTGGAGTTGACATTGACCTCCATTACGGGTGTAGGTATTATGAGAACTTCCTTTGTCTGACAATCCTGTTAGAGGAAATGCCACGGCCATATAGTCAGCAAGCGAAGGAAGTGAAGTCGAGTTCAGAGGCGAAACCTGCACAAGACGCTTTGCCGTCTTCTTGAGTTGGTAAGGTTTCCACCAGGTGGCAGGAAGAGCAATGGGGGATATCGGTGTCTCGGGCTCAGAAAGTTCCGGGCTGGGCCGGACCGTGTAGAAACAGAGTAATTAATTCAAGCTGCAGTTTGTATGTTTGTATAAAGTTTTAGAAATTTAAGTTCTCAAGAAGATTAATATCTTATGGGATATGGCGCCGTGTAGTTTGGTGTATAGCAACGTTTCAGAGGAAGGTACCGTTTCCATCTTCAGGGTCGAAAAGTAAGACGGGCATGGAGAATATCATACATAATCGCCAAGTTTACTCTTCGACCCAGAGAGAGAGAGAGAATAGGTTCTACCGAAACGTGCGTAAACTTCACCTTTCATAATTCTGTGTAGGGTATACTTAGTAGTTTAAAATGCATTTAACATATCAAGTCACCCACCTCACGACGCGGTAGCATAGTTGGTTGAGGCTATGCTACAAACCGATGCGGTTATTGGATTTTTCAATTGACTTAATCCTTCCAGCGTCACTATGTCCCCGAGGTCGACTCAGCCCCGAACAGAAATGAGTACCAGGAATCTTCTTGGGGGGTAAAGGGCGGCCGGCGCGTAAGGCTGACAACCTTACCGCCATCTGTGAGCCGACTGTCTAGATAATGTGGGACCCTCAACGTCTCACAACCCCATGAGCCTTCACGGTCTGTTACAGGGATAGCCTTACCCTTTAGCCACCCACTGTTCATATCCATCTACTCGCTCGCCGAACCATCATTCATTCAACATCCCTCCCAATATTTTCTAATTCGTCTTCCAGGTTAATGGTTCCCTTGAGGTTTTCTCGCAACAATTATTTATGATATCTCACCTCCCCGTGTTCGCTACATGCCTTTCGTAGCATCCTTGATTTCACTCTCCTGACACCACTAGGTATCCAATATAAATATGAGATTCTTCGTTATGTGTTTATCCTGAATTGCTATCGCTTGTTCTTGTTTCTTAGGTGTGAGTACTTCCCTGGCCTTTTGGTTTCCAGCGCCAGTAATATGTTCTCTGAAACGAAAGAACTGCGTTTTACGCCCACATAAAACAACCCGAATGAGCCGGGATAGCGTAGTCAGTATAGCGACTGGCTGTGGGCTGGACGTGAGAAGCCTGGATTGAGAAGTCAGTATAGCGACTGGCTACGGGCTGGACGTGAGGAGCCGGGATAGAGAAGTCAGTATAGCGACTGGCTGTGGGCTGGACGAACGAGGGGTCGGAGTTCGAGTTCCGGTAGGGTCAAGAATTTTCTCTTCCCCAGGTAACGTGGACCGGCTCTGGGGTCCACTCAGCCTCATATACAACGGGTACCGGCAGCTCTTTCTCCGGGGGCAAAGCGGCCGGGTAGTGAATCTGACCACTCACCACCAACTAGTGCCGAGGTCAAGAAAATGTGGATCTATACATCCACTCCTCTATACGCTCTCATGGCGTAGTGCTTAATTAGTTAGGCACAGGACAACTTTTTACTATACAAAACAACTTGAAGAATCTACTCGGATGCAGTAGGCGTCTGAGTTACTGGGAATTTTCTAGGAGTAACTTGTAGTTGAAATGTTTACAAACAAATATTGTGTTGAACGCTCATGACGTAAGTGAATAGTTACGAAAGCTTCTCGGATGACGTAGTTATGTGTTTGAGGAATTAGTTAAGCCCTGAATCAGTTAGTTGTTCAGACGTGCTACATTAATTTGAACAATAAAGTCAAATAGGAGCTACTTGCTTATAGGTTTTCCATGTTCACGAAATTAACGTTTATCTGTCTTCATGTTTATATTCGAGAACAGTTAGACGGTTTTTGTTGAAATTTTATGTGACCAGTATGTGATTGATGTTACCGCAGCTGCTGCTAGCTACTTGCTCGTTTGCTTGCTTAGCATACCTTTTAATACTGAAGATGGATGTAGTACGTCTGTTCGAAACATCGACAAACATACCGGATTGCACGGTGGCACATTTCAAGAAATAATAGTCTTTATACCCACCGCTGTGAGAAACTCAAATTCAACGTAGTTCGTTGCTGTGGTCACAAGAGCCCACCACTACTCTATCTTGGTCCTCTCATTCTATTTCAAGATCCGTTTTAATATTCTATCATCTGCGTCTAGGTCTTCAAAGTAGTCTGTTTCCTTCAGCTTTCCTGACAGTTCTTATACGTTCCTTTTTTTTTTCCCCATGCACGCTACGTGCTCCGCCTATCCTATTCTGATTCTGAACTGAATGATAGCAACCATTTCACGAATTAAATCTGGTCTAATGCAGAGACAAGATGAAATTACAATCGAATCGATTTTCAGAATTTGTAGTTAGCTGTAATGCAGAGTGAATGTAAAGTTCTGAAGTAAAGGCGACAACAACAATTGATGGTATTTAGTAATGCAGTTCAACTGGTGAAAACATATTTTGAAAGCCGAACGGTAACAGTGTACGGAGTTCTTTAGTATCTTGAATTTCAATGCGTTTCTGTTCTGTATGAAAGCGAAATTACGTGAGACTTTCTGTTTGCGACCTGTTCGTTCAAGACAATTCACTTTCACACATGTTACCTGTTAGACTGCTGTAACAAATTGAATCACGTTTCAAGAAAGCAAGTTCATCATTGAAAATGTCTTAATATTGAGGTAGGAGATTCTGTCGCAGCCCTTAGCACTAAAGACTTCACTGGGGAGAAAAAAAACCCTATTCGAATTACTCAAGGAGTAATATCCATCTCGATAATTTTACAGTAGCTTAATTCTTTTTTATTTATTCGTAGTACTACGCAGTAGAATAGTTGGTTGTGGCTCTATGCTACAAGCCCGAAGGTTGCGGGTTCGATCCCCGATTTTTAAATTGACCTAATCCTTCCGTTATGACCCTGCGGTCGATTCAGCTTCTAACAGAAATTAGTACCAGGAATCTTCCTGGGGGTAAAGGGCGGCCTCCGCGTAAGGCTGTCAACCTCACCGCCTTCTGTGAGCCGGTCGTCAAGAAAATGTGGGATCCTCGACGTCTCAGCCCTATGGACCTCCACGGCTTGCTACAGGGATAACTTTCATTTACCTACAGGAAAAACCGGGACAGTGCCTTGAAGTAGGTTCATCCTTTCCGTTTCCTTATTCACTGATCTTTATATCATTCAGCAGGATGTTAATTTATTAATTGAAAGCAGCATTAAATGAGAAATAATGAAGGTAAATTTCTGCGTGAATGAATGGATAATATGAACGAATCTTAAAGAAGTGACTTGAGGATGTGGACTGGTTTCAGCTTGCTCTGTACGAGGTTCATTGGTGGTCTCTTGTGTTCGCAGTAATGAACTATGACCGCCCCACGCGTTTGGCGGCACTTACTCTCTTTTGTGACCGCTCTCTCTGTATAGTGCCCTTTACGTTGGGTGTCACCTTCTTGTTGTCGCCGTCCCCCTTTACCTTCCTGTTCCTTCACCTGGCTTCCGCCTGCAGTGGCTCTTGCTGATGCTCTTTGCCAAAGGAACACAGGTGAGTTTTCTTTACCTCAGAAGGTAGAGATGAGACTATCTCAGGATCTTTTGTACGGGCCTCGCTCAGACAGGGAGGCAGAAGCATCTAATGATACACTTGCACTTTGCATGTGAGTATAATTTATTCTTTGTGAAGAAAGTGTAAAACAAAACACAGTTCACATACACAATTCACCAGGTGCTGGCACTTCTTTCAAAGGTGAACTACCAAACACTAACAACTGTTCCTAGCTGGACCACCACTTTTTTTTTTTTTTTAAGACTGTATGAAGAGTATTTGAAGACTATTTGATGCCTGTTTGATGAGTTTTTGAAGACCTTGACTACTCGAAGACTGTTTGAAGACTATCTCTCTGAAGAGATGTGACCCTCTCCAGTTTTCGCGAAATTCCCAAGTCACACCCTCGACTTTTGAGGATTGGTCAGATTTGAAATAAGGGAGTTGACTCTGAATCCGCTACTTCCAATCATTTTTACTCTAGAGGCAAATTTTTTTCTTTAATGACCTAACGTACTTTTTGAAAGGTAATGATGTATGCTGGCCATAGCATCCCCTCCTGGCACGCCTTCGTGTGACTTAAGACTAGCAGAAACTGTCAAGAGTCAAATTTCCAAAGTGAGTCGCCGAGCGACTCTGGAACCAAAATTCCAAGAAATGCTGAACTAAATCACCAGGGGGCCATCTGGAGTTTTTGTGTGTGTGGTCCATCTGTGAAACAGGCAGCTTCATGTGTGCAAGAGGTGAGCTATGTCACACTCTGCGTACACACTCTGCGTAATTATTATAAAATATTAAGAATAACTCTCAATAAAATACCATTTAGGCTTGTGGGCGGTTATAGAACCTTAAGGCTGCCTGAATTCTTCGAACTTCTCTACCACCAAAGAGACCGTCATCTTCTCTAAATGACTTAGATTCATGGAGTTATCCCTGGGGCATTCTTGTATTGGCCAGGTTAAGAGTGTGGAAGGGGGGGAGTATACACGCCAGTTTCATTATGACGTGTGTTCGTCATGTGAGTAGCTCTGAAAATATTCATAAACCCATCACCGGCTCAGAACATAAACATATTCGAGAAACGTTGTTTTCTTCCATTTTGTATGGACTGTCCTTAAAATAGCACTTCATCCGTTTATGTGCCGATGTTTATGCCTCAGAAACATGTGTGGAACATAAGCGAGTTTTATTTTGTCTCTGTATATCTTAGAGGGGAGAAGTGCGTGCTAGAAGGTGATAACGTCCGCAGTATGAGGGTGTGTATTCAGACGGACGGATGAGATTGTTTGCAATTGCATCAGACAATATAAAAACAATGAAGAATGCAGTCTTCTGGGATTTGGCACCGTGTATATGTGGTGTTAACCGACGTTTCGGAGGAACGTATCGCCCCCATCTTCAGGGTTGAAGAAAAAGTATAAGTAATTCTGCAAGCGACAACACCGTGAGACACGATAGTCTGCTTTATCGTGTCTCACGGTGTTGTCGCTTGCAGAATTACTTATACTTTTTCTTCAACCCTGAAGATGGGGGCGATACGTTCCTCCGAAACGTCGGTTAACACCACATATACACGGTGCCAAATCCCAGAAGACTGCATTCTTCATAGTCACCGCCGTGAAAGCCTCAAATCTTACATAATATAAAAACAAATCGATTCGTTCAACTTTTGATTTAATCTCTCATTGTGGGTTCTTGCTTAATAGTAGCGCGTCTCCATATATACAGTGAAATTGTAACGGTGTTACGTAGAAGTATGGGTTAATACACAGGATATGATTTAAGGGTAAGGGTTCGGGGGTGGTCGCCCCGGGACGTTCGCGAAACAGAAATAGAGTCCGCAGATATTGTTGTGACAGGTGCTTCTCTAAACTCATGAGAAGTTAGTGTTTTTACTTACTGTAAGAAATAAGAAAAGCCTAAATTTGTTTTTATTGATAGAGCCTTCCACATTTTGATATCCTGCTCGGGGTCTTCCCACATTCGTAAAACCGGTCCTGATAATGCGATAGAGCGCTGCACGCGTTGGTTGCAAATAGTAACAAATTTTGCCGATAGATGGATCGCCAACAACAGTGTCTGTGTCATTTTCGTGATAAAACGCTTCTTAAAATCTTAATTTAATTTTTCTTTTCAGTATTTTATGTTCTGCTAAACCTCTTGTGAGTACGCGCCGGCCGCCCTTTATCCGCAGGAAAATTCTTGATACTCATTTCTGTTAGAGGCTGAGTCGACCCCGTTGCCATAGTGCGGCAGGAAGGATTAGGTCAATTGACAAAAAATCCACTCAATCGGGACTCAAACCCGCGACCTTCCGGCTTGTAGCATAGTGCCTCAACCAACTACGCTACCGCGTGCCCCCCCCCCCGAATCCCGGTAGGGACAATAATTTTCACCTCTCTACAGTTTCCAGACCGGTTTTGGGGCCCGCACAGCCTCATACCGAAAGGGTTACGGGGGCTCTTTCCCCGGAGTTAAGGCCGCCGGGGCGTGAAGCTAACCACTCACCTCTAACTACTGTCGAGGTGAAGAAAACGTGGATCTATGCCTCCAGTCCTCCATACGACTTCATGGCTGAATAAGTTAAGCACATGGACAACTTTACTTTCGCTGTTTTAATAAATCTGATCGTAAAACTGTAAAACTGCCCGTTAGCATTGAAATGAAAATTATACACCTCCTTATTGAGTCATTTTGCAATGGCGGAAGACGCTTATAAAATTATATATAGGTCCGTATAGATTACTACTTCGCAGTGCCATTGATGGTGACGCCCCTCGAAATGCAGCAAGTCACACGCCCTTAATGCAATAAGATAATAATATATTGACTAATTGACTCAGATATAATGATACAGAGGATGGAGACAAGGACCATAAGTAGTATCTAAACTCGTGACCTTAATAAAACAAAACGACCTTGGCTGCTTGAGGTTAGCATCATTTTAATGAATGTTTTAATACTCTCAGTCAGTTACACTTAGACTTATGAGGCATGAAGAATAATTCCTGTTGCTGTATGTTACTGTAATCTCATGTTTAGGCTTATTTTATTATCCTTAAAGTTTATTTAGCGATACTATCAACGTTTCAGGAGCCGGGATAGCGCAGTCGGTATAACGCTCGGTTGCGGCCTGAACGACCGAGCATTCGGAGTTCGAGTCCCGGTAGGGTTAAGAATTTTCTCTTCTTCATGTCGTCCGGATTGGCTCTGGGGTCCACCCAAACTCCTATCCGGTGGGTACTGGGGGCTTTTTCCCCTTGGTTAAAGCAGCAAGGGCGTGTAGCTGGCCACTCACATCGAACTAGTGCCGAGGTCAAGAAAATGTGGGTCTATATATCCACTCCCCCATACGCCTTCATGTGCTTACAAGCGTCGAGCAGTAGGATGAGAGTGAATAAAGACTTTGGAAGGACATAGACGAAAACGGTTATAATAACTTAATTTGAGGCACTATCCCGACATTTTTCGTGTAGGAACTGAGGACGACAACTGAAATTTGCAGTGTAGCTGGTGTGCCAACCGAAATTCGAATGTGGCATCTTATTACTGTCTTACACAGCAATTGTTGACAGCTATATAGACCCAAGAACCAGTGATTATAGTAACCAGTAGATGTGATACAGGGTCATTCTAAATTATTGCCGGGGTTTAGGTGACATAAATGGAAACGCCGAATTTAAACTCACCCTGTACTAATGTTAAAAGTATGCTGTAGTTCATTCTTAGAGCGAATTGTTTAATGCGGGTAGTACAGACATACATGTAATTGTTGATAGTTTTACAGGCCCAAGTACCAGAGATTATATTTTGACATGTTGCGCAATGGAGGGCAATCACTCCCTCCCCAGCGGTACGTGGCGGCATCGTAGCGCTGACGTCACCCTATGGTAATAGGCAAGTCAACAACCCGCCCTTCTCCCCGCGGCGACGACACGGCGCCAGGCAACAGCGGCACTCATTGCGTAACAGGCAAGCGCTGCGACTATATAAGTGAACCACACTGCCTACGAAGCGAGTTGAAATGTGGCCGTCGCCGAGTTCAGTTGTTGTGAGTTAAAACATAGCCGCCCCCGAAGTGAGTTCTCAAGGCAGCAGCGTACGAGTTGAGTTGGAATCTAACAGCAGTCACGGAAAGAAGAACCGGACGTGTGTGTAGTTGTGTAATTGGGAGTGTGTGGTACAGGGACACTTACATAGCTCCCGTACTGTGAAAACGTGTAGACTACTGACAATAAAGTGATTTGATTTGCGAATAGGGTTATAAATTGTGAAACCCCGCAACATTGTTATAATTAATTGTAGCCGTTACTTGTAGGTTGTTGAATAAGCCAATTAACAATCTCTACGGCGTCTTCAGTAACGAAACACGTTACAGTATTAACCAATACATGTAATACTAATGTAAAACACGTGCTGTAGTTGATTCTTAGAGCGAATAGTTCACTACGGGTACTACTTTTTGACATAATCATTGTTGAAATTTCTACAGATGCCAAGAACCAAAGAGTATAGCAGTCAGTGCATGTAATACTAATATTCACGACATGCTGTACCTGATGTTTTCAGCGAATGTTTTCATTACGGGTAGTACTGTCTGACATAATCATTGTTGAAAGTTCTACAGGTGCCAGGAACCAAAGAGTATAGCAATCAGTGCATGTAATACTAATATTCACGACATGCTGTACCTGATGTTTTCAGCGAATGTTTTCATTACGGGTAGTACTGTCTGACATAATCATTGTTGACAGATCTAGAGGCCCAAGGACAAGAGAAAACAGTAACTAATCCATGTAATACTACTGGTCACTATAATCTTGCAATAAGAACACCCGCACCTCTTCTAGACAGAAGATAGCGAGTTGAACAGAATGAAGGCAAGCACGAATCTGTTTCCATTCGCTTGACTTCTGCATGGCTCGGCGGCCACAGACTTCTCTCGCTATCCTGCGCAGTGTTCACACGCAGTACGTTATAGTAACAGACGAGGAATTTCCAACAACCCCAGAGTTTATATTTTAATGTTGTTACAACGTGTTCTAATTTATTTATTTTGCAATGCATGTGGTAACGTAGTTGCTTGAGGCACTATGCTAGGTCGCGGGATCGAGGCCCTATGAGGTGGATTTTTTTAATTTACCTGATCCTTCCAGCCACGCAATGGCTCTGGCGGTCGACTCAGTCTCTAACAGAAATGAGTACCAGGAATATTCTTGGGGGGCTAAGGGCGGCTGACCTTACCGCCATCTGTGAACGGATTGTCTAGATAATGTGGGGCCCTCAGCGTCTCACAACATTATGGGCCTTCACGGCCTGTTACAGGGATATCTTTACCCTTTTACTTTTTACATTTTTTTTATATATTTTTAAAAATTCTCAAGTTTTTAATTTTTTTACTCCAAATTGATGGAATTTTAGAAAGTTGATATATTGCTAAAACTTTCTCTTTAATCTTGCCTAGTTTTTTTATATGTTTGAAGGTTTTCAAAATTAGTAAATTATCTCAATTTAGACATACGAAATTTTCGAGATGTACGTAATGTTAGAAAATTTTAGATAAGTTAATTTTTTTAATGGCCCTGTGTGTATATGTTTTTAAACTCAGAATTATAATTATTTAGTTTTCAAAAAGTTTTAGACCACAGAGGCGGTCAGGATGGAAGTTCATTATAACTTTATGGTCCCTGTATGGGGATATTTTGATATAATTCTTCTTAACGGAATTACTTATATAAAAATTTATGCCGATCAATGGCGACGCTGTCAAAGGCTGAAATATCTTCGCCAGTTCAAACACTGGGATTGTGGGTTCGAACCCCACTTGAGGTGTGGATGTCTGCGTTTTTTTCTGAGTTTATGTTGTCTTGTGTAGATTGAGGTCTTCCGGGGGGCTGATCGTCCCTTCCGAGTCCTCCCGACTGTCTCTAAAGGTGCGGCCACACAGCGCTACGCTATGTTCGCTACACCGCGTGGCCACACAGAAAGCTATGTTTGGTACGAAACTGCTCAGTTTTGAATGAGATGTTGGCCGATAGTGTGNGTGCCCGGGGGGGGGGGCAGCGATGATTCAGACGATGAGCTTTTGCTGTTACTTTCCTTGTGTAAACGTAAAAGGAAGTGGGTGCATGGCGTGAACTTAAGAACCAAGTTTGGTGAATTTCATCATCTGATAAAGCAGTTACGTGAAGATGAAGTTAAATTTAAAGAATATTTCCGAATGAATGGGGTTGATGAAAATATTTTAAGATCTTCACTTATAGATAAAAGAACAATGTTACTACATTACCTGGTGTATTCAGTTCTCCAGAAATCATGTCCCAGCCATTATCCCGCATGTTCTGGTTCCGATATTCTTCTAACCCTTGGTTCCACAAACATGGATACTTCCTTACTTCTTCAGTTAATTCCTCCAGTGTCATTTTCATCTAAGCGAATGCTGCGCTGAATGATACGTAACACGTGTTGTAATCAGAGTGGGAAATTACTGAGGCGCGCAGCTGACACCTGGAAGCGAGCCCAATGCGCATGCCCGTCAAGCGCGACATTTTAAAAATATAGCCGAGAATCAAACACTCTGCGACGTAGCTAACATAGCGAACATAGCGTACGTAGCGTACGGAAGTCTGTGTGGCTAGTCACATTGGCAATAAAGGGAGATATTTTTCTGTTCGTATAGCGAACATAGCGTACGTAGCGTGCGTCGCGTACGTAGCGCTCTGTGTGGCCGCACCTTAAGAGTCGTACACAGAATTAATTCTCAGTGGGAGGGAACAGGTGAGAGAGCCCAGTCCGTTAAGGCAGAGGAAGAAGAAGAAGAAATAAGGCCAAATGAGTCACTGTGACTCACTAAACAAAGTGCCGACCGGATTACTCATGTGTGGGTGGGTGGAGATCGGGAGTGTCCCAGTGTTTTGCGTTAACATTTCTCAGAACTGGGACACGAACTTGTTTCTTTATCGCTATTGGCACAGAAGTGACTCTAAAAGTAAACTGCAGGATCATGCCATATTTCCTGCTAGAAATCATAAATAAGTGGCCAAAGCCCTGCTCGTCACCAAATTCTTTCCAGAAAAAAAAAAATGTGACTTCAGACAGAATACATGTATAATACGTTTATGACCGCGCATAACTCGGGAAATATTGGTGAGGCAGGTTTCGACTTTCGCTTCTATTTCACTTTCAGTTCTGACGCATCTATAGTAACATGAGAGTAGCCTCAAGCGCCGTGTCGTCTTGCATGTGACATTGTGTGGCTGGGCAGTAAAGCACCCACGTTTCGAAAAATATGATACATCTATCTTCAGGATAGAAAACTTTCCGGTGCTTTCTGCGAGACTACGAGGCAACCCATTCAGAAGATCTTCATATCCGCCTCCTTGAAAACCTCAAATCCCACACTTCCGAGACTAGAATGGTTTTCGTAAAGTATATGATGAAGGCTGCAAAGAATAGGGTTGTATGCTGTTTTGGTTGTAGGAGTTTACTAGCCTTCGGGTTTTTTTTCTCTAGGGTTTAGTAAATGAAAAGGTGTACAAGTAAAGAAATTAACCAACTCCATGGAACTGAGTCATTGAGAAGCCGCCAGTCGCTCAGCTACTCAAGAATTTCCCAACATTTTATAGAACCCGAAGGTTCATTATCGTGTGCACAAGAGCCTGCAACTGGCCCCTATCCAGAGCCAGATGAATCCAGTCCATATCACCCCATCCTCTTTTCTTAACATCGAGCTCTTATTATCCTCCTATGTCTAGTTCTACCTGGTTGTATCTTTCCTTTTGTTATTTGCACCAAAACCATATATACACTCCTCTTCTCTCCATTGCATGCTACATGCTGTGGCACATATCGTATGAAGAAAGTGACGATATCCAGTTTAGGATACTGTGGCATGAACTAGCTGGAGAAGATCAAGCAGCCTTAAATATCCCTTTCAGAATATTCTGACACGAACTAGCTGGAGAAGATCAAGCAGCCTTAAATATCCCTTTCATAATATTCTGACACGAACTAGCTGGAGAAGATCAAGCAAACTTAAATATCCCTTTCAGGATATTTTGGCGTGAAGTACCTGGAGAAGATCAAGCAGACTTAAATATCCCTTTCAGGATATTCTGACACGAACTACCTGGAGAAGTTCAAGCAAACTTAAATATCCATTTCAGGATATTCTGACACGAACTACCTGGAGAAGTTCAAGCAAACTTAAATATCCATTTCAGGATATTCTGACACGAACTACCTGGAGAAGATCAAGCAAACTTAAATATACCTTTCAGGATATTTTGGCGTGAACTGCGCTAGGGTTAGGAATATCCCGTTAAGGATATTTGGTCATGAACTACTTGGAGAAGATAAAAGTTATATATTTTCTTTCAAGATAATCTGACACGAATTACCTGGAAGAGATTAAGAAAACTTAATTATCTCATTCAGGATATTTTGGCGTTAATTACATGGAAGTGATGAGCATATTTAAACATTTCCTTTCGTGACGTCTTGAGATTATGCTCGATATATGGAACTGTGGAATCCAATTTGGATGGACTGTATTTCTTGAGGCGACATTTCGTTATGTACGTGACTTGTTGTCTAAAGAAGTAATCTTTAACATTATCCATTGTTACAAAATATAAGGGAAATCACGAATTACGTGCCTCATCAACTTTCGATTATTCCATTTGCTATTATTTTCTTCGTAATGCGCCTGCGCTTGTTCAGATGGCCCGCAAACATTTCATAAACAAAAGTGAAATGTGTTGCATTGCAAATCCTTTTTTTGCTATCTGCGCCTTCAGCTCGTGCCAGTAGATCCTAAGCTAAAATTTTCATACTCTGGTTTACGTATGACGTTGCAGATGTTATTATTCGTAAAATCTCTTTTTATTAATAGTCAAGGTCTGTTAGAAGGACAAGCGGGCACTGCCTGGGAACCTTCAAGACGGCGAAAAGAAGTTTTCCTTGGCCCCCTCTCCCAGTTTTCTCTCTTTCTGTCGGTAGTCAAAGTCACTTCTGAATTGTATTCGGGAGGTACTCGGTTCGAATCTGGACCGACACACCAACTGCCCTCTCCTATGGTCCTTCGTGATTGTTCGCAGTCCCTCCAGGCATATGCCGCATTCGTTATCCAGTAACCATCTTACCATTTGATTATGTTGTCCAAGCTGTTGATGTCTTTATAAACTATAGATGAACGTATATACTTGAGTCGTTTTAGACGTTTTGATTCCCCGTTATTCGAAAAAGGGGCCACTGCTGGGGTGTTTGTTTAGCAGACGGATTCGTTGGCTGCGCCGATTCGGGTTAATTGGCAATTTCGGGTAATCAGCGTTCTACTGTATTCATAATAATCCTATCACTCATTTGCATACAGTTTGGGTTAGTGACAATATAGTTAGTTAGTTAGTTATTGGAGAGGGTGGGTTTCCCCATGCACTTAGACCAGTATTGGTCCATTGTGCTTCCCTCTATGATATTCTACCAGTCTCTATACCCTACCGATACTGGTGCTTACCATCAGTCCCGACCAAGCCAGCGAGTTCGGCCTCTACTGGCTTAGCGGTATCTATAATGCTTTCCCCATCTATCAGAGGCGTTAGAGACTACTGTCGGGCGGGAAATGTCCTTGAATTTTGCTCAGTGACCTCCTTAGGAGATATGAGGTTCTTTTACGTGCCGTAAAGCTACGACAATATAGTTAAATAAACTATAAATATATAAAATAAATAACCGTAATACGTGTATATTATAAAATTTTGCTGGATATGTTCGTTATTCCTAACGGGCTACTGGGTTGGCGATCGGGGTTCAATTCGTGGCAGGGACAAGAGATTTTTCTTTACTCCAGAGCGTTCAAACCGGCACTGGGGCCAAATTTCCTGTCCAATGTATACTGGAGGCTCTTTGACTCCGGGGGCTAAAGCTGCAGGGACGTGAAGCTGACAACACACCTCCATCTAGTGCCACTCCTTCATATATCTTCATGGCGTGGTGCTTAATTAAGCACAGGGACCGCCTCTGTGGTCTAGGGTTCCTGGTTACAGATCCAGAGGTCCGAGTTCGATTCCCGGCGCTACAAGATTTTTTGAGAAGTAGTGGGTCTGGAACGAGGCCCACTCAGCATCGTGATGATGATAACTGAAAGAAAATAGTGGTTCCGGTCTAGAAAACGGATATTAACGGCCGTGGGGATCCGTTGCGTTAACTTCGCAGACAAGCTGCGGTCGCTCGGTCGGCATAGTTCTCTTGCGGATTACAGGCCACGGAGTTACATCTTAATAAATGCTAGGTATCGACTAATCATAGGGGCACTATGCTACAAGCCGGAAGGTCGCGGGTTCAAGTCCCGATGAGGCCATTGCATTTTTTCAATTGAACTAACCCTTCCGGCCGCACTATGGCCCTGGGCTCGGCTCAGCCTCTAATAGAAATGACTAACAGTAATTAATTAAATAATTTTCCTGGGGAGTAAAGCGCGTCCGGTGCGTAAGGCTGACAACCTTACCGCCATCTTTGAGCCGATTGTCTAGCTAGATAATGTGGGACTCACAACGTCTCACAACCGTATGGGCCTTCACAGCCTGATACAGGGATACATTTACGTTTTTTTAGTGACTAATCATATGCACAATTTTTAAGGGCGGAAAAATTCAGGGAACAAGTCCTCCGGGGGGGATTTTAAGCCGTGGGTCTCGTGTCGTAGCTTTACGGCACGTAAAAGAACCTCATGTCCCAAGGGGACCACTGAACCAAATTCAGGACATTTCCCGCCCAACAGTAGTCTCTAATGCCTCTGGTAGATGGGGGAAGCATCGAGATACCGCTGAGCCAGTAGAGGCCGAACTCGCTGGCTGAGTCGGGACTGATGGCACGCACCAGTACCGGTAAGGAATAGAGACTTGTAGAATATCATAGGGGGACGCACAATGGACCAACAGTTGGTCTAAGTGCATGGGGAAACCCACCCTCTCCAATACAATACAATACAATAGATCACTAAATGTCGCGGTGCAAGGACCAGGAGTGAGGCCCATGTATGTGTGTGTGGACTGAGCATGTGATTGACAGACAATTATGTCAGATCCAGAACGATTCACGTACATGACGTACGGCACACACGAATTCCCATCTTGAATTTCTGTATTGTTTACAAAGAACCGAGCAGGAATGGGAATTCCAGCGCTGATCCTCTGTAGCATCGGTTCCAGAGAAAAATAAATTACGAATGTAAGAAAGAGGGAAGGAAGGAAGGAAGGGTCTAACAACCATAACCTACATCTCAATGGAGGATTCTCAAGACATTGCGTCTCAATACACAATTGTAACTTCTCAGACTCTTTTTGAAGATCCCTGAGTGCTTAGTTTTTGGAATGTTTTTATTGCCGTAAGTTTTTAAGAAATGGACAGTGTTACGTGCAACGCTAGCAGCATGGAAATGAACACGTGATTCAGTATTGGCCACGTCACGTACTCTTCCCTACAGCAACCTTCAGAGAGAGAGAAAATAAAACTGCCTGGACGTCACAAACTTTTTATCCACACTCTCTTCAGCTTCTGTTCTCATTCTTCAACCCTCTCTCACGGGAAACGTTACCACAGATGATGTCATCCAGCCTCACGTACGGTTCGGTTGCAGAAGCAAGGGGTCTCCAACCTGAATGCCCTCGCAATGCTGACGCAATAAAATATCGGCAAAATGAATACAATACTTGCTGTAGATTCAACCCGCTTTCCTTTCTTCACTGGACGTAATTTCTTTTCAGAAAGAAAGTACGAATTCATGGGGTTTTGGAATTTGCCCATCTTCTGGTATACTAAAAAACTAAAGAAACTGTAGGGAACACAACGTTTTGGAAATTGGATGTGTTTCTNCCGCACCTGAGGACGGAAACAGATCCAGTTTTCGAAACGTTGCGTTCTATAGCCTTTTTTTTTTATAAAAAGAATATTGGAGAATGGACAGAGTCCAAAACCCCAGTAATTCAGAGTGGAATACATCATCGTCAGAACCCTTTAGAAAATACAGGAATGTACGTGTTTGAATTTCAGCTATTTCTCTTTTGTAATGTTAAATTTTGTATCAGTTCAAGGGGAATTGTACCTCATGTAAGCTCAAGAGTGGGGGGACCTGTTAGCCGATCAAAACTTAAGGTATTTGACATGCAAATTTGGCCAGCTCAGGCTGTTAGTTGCCGGCTTCCTACCCCAGCGACCCGTTTTCGATTCCAGGTTAGGCCATGTGGTATATGTGGTTGACAAGGTGGTACTGGGGCTGGTTTTACCAAAATACGCCTACTTTGGTTTCCCCTGTCACCTCTCATTCCACAAACTCTTCTATACTTATCTGTCATTCTGTACAGTAGGCCAACTAGTGGCCGGCGTACCAAGTTGGGTCTGCTTCATCTCACTTCATGAATTAGTTCTTTATTTGATATGATCATACCATAAGTCTGGCATTCAATTGCCGGTTTCTCGCCGAAACGGCCCGGATTGAGTCATTTGTCGATCGTGTAGAATTTGTAGTGGAGTGGGACAGGTTTTCTTCCGGTACTTCTGTTTCCCCTGCCGATGCGCATTCTACTAAATGCTGTATTTATCGTATATGTCATCCGGGACTGGTACAGTAGGCCATTTATGGCCTAAGTAACTAACCTTATCCCACCTTAAGAATGAGAAAGAGGTCCTTGACGATGTGGACAACACTGAGGACTTTTATTCTTTTGGATTTTGGAGGCAGTTATTTCCCGTTAAAATGTTGGTGCCCATCTTCAGGTCGTCCTGACACTGAAGATGGACATAGCATGTGCCTCTACAGCATTTGTGACTGAAGAAGACCACAGTATGACATACATACTTGAAGAAGCAAAGAATGGACTACAAATCCGCCAGGAGAAGGTAGTTGAAGCAGTAGCTGCTGCAGCTGGAGCAAATCCGTTCTTCTGAAAACCAGTTTGAGCCCTCTAAGTCAAAGTAATGTTACGATCGACTGTCAGTTGGTCAATCTGTCTTGTTGTCAAGCACCCATCTGGGGCCCAAGACCAAATTTTTTATTACTGTCAGACGGTTGCTGGTTTGTTGATGTGGGGCGCCGTCTTTAAAGAGAGGACGGGTCCTGTAGTTTGCAATTGCTCCTGGCCATTGCCAGCGCAGTCATATTTCCCTCCTGTGGTCTAGCGACCATTTTGCTTCATAACTTTTACTACAATTTTTATGATGACCACTATTTCCATCTTCTGACTCGGCACCTTTGAGCTCTGTCATGATTATGTCTCAGTTCCTGCAGAGGACATCTCAGATTGGTTGATGAACCTTGGCTCTTATGTTATTAGCGTCAAACAAATGTCTTCCACCCGTCTGTCACCCTTTAACTCTTATAAGTGATATATAAAAGTTCAGTTCGTACCTCCCAGGAAACACATTACGTCTAATCTACATAGCCCAACCGGTTTAAAGCTGTTTGGGGAAGCAGTCACTGCTTATTGGGAGAATCAGTTTTGCTTAGTGGGAGGTGGAGTCCAATTGGGTCCACTCAGCACGGCGGTCACTGATTGGCCTATTGCAGCGTGCCCCGGGTGATTATGATGATGGAGAATTTGGTGGATTGAAGATTGGCAGGGGAAACCGAAGTACTCGGAGAAAACCCGCCCCAGCGCCACTTTGTCCACCACAAATCCCACTTGACCAGACCCGGGATCGAACCCGGGCTGCTTGGGAGAACCATACAGAACATCCAACTAATATAGGGATTCAGTTCGTATCTCGCAGGAAACATTACGTCTCCACTACAAATCTTAACCGGGTAATGCTGTTTAAGGAAACAATTGTTGTTTGCTTTGGGGACCATACGGAACACAAGTGCATTCTGTAGTCTGAATGCAGTTGTAGTCTGTTAAAGCAGATGGTACACATAGTAACCATTGGACTTTAAGAGGTAAAAACAGAATGAAATCAACTGAAAATGAGGAGAGACTAACCTCAAACGCGGTAGTGAACTTTCAGGCTCCACACGTTAGGGAGAAGGGTAAAGGTAAAGCTATCTCTGTAACAGGCCGCGGATGCCAGTAGGTTTGTGAGACGTCGAGGTTCCCACATTTTCTAGACAATCGACTTACAGATGGCGGTGAGGTTGTCAGCCTTACGCGCCGACCGCCCTTTACCCCCAGAAAGATTCTCTGGTACTCATTTCTGTTAGAAGCTGAGTCGACACCAAGGCCATAGTGAGGCTGCAAGGATTAGATCAACCGGAAACTCCATTGACTTCATCGGGAATTGGACCCACGACCTTCCAGCTTGTAGCATAGTTCATCAACCAACTACGCTACTGCATGACCCTCCATATGTACGGGAGTTCCTATATCAAGCAGCCGATATCTTCTGAAGAACTCTTGCTGTATGCAATTGATTACCGTGAATGAATGCAATACTCTACGAAGCCGCAGTGAGAGAAAGTCCTCTAACGTCAATCGCCATGATGGCGGTTTTTTTAACCATTCCAATTCTAGCTAAGTATGAGAAGAAACCGAGCCCCGGTCCCATCAACCTGTCCACCGCCCTGACATGCAAGTGGCTCTCTTAACCTTGACAACGTCATTGTCCTCCAGAGCCTCTGTACGCTGTTCTGATACATGAACTGCTCGCTCGAATCTAGGAGCCAGTTGTTCTTGCGAGCAACCAGTTGCGCGTTATTAAAAATATGTATATATACAGGGTGTTTCACGACTTTAGGGCATAACTGCAGGAGGTGATTTCCTAGGTCTTTGTGATCAAAAAGTTCATATAAACATGTGTCCGATTTTGGACGGTTACGGAGTTATGACCGTTTTAAACTCAGAATAGAAGGTAACGATTACTGACAATAAACGGAACAAAATAATAAACCAGCATAATACATGGTACAGTTAAAGTATGAATGTAAAGTTATCTTCGTGAAATTACCTTTAATTTGAATTTGTTGGTGCTTAAAGCTGATTTTCGAAAATGCCACCGCCGGCCGCAAGACAGGCTGCCGCTCGGTTGTGAACCGCGCAGGTACATACCAACCCACCACGCCTTAGGTACCTCTCAAGTGTCGAGATAACGAGAACGCTCTCTCTGTAGCTGGCTAAAAATAGCGACCCGTCAGATGATAGACGCGGTTCACACGAGGGCGTGTACGGGAATGAAAAAACGGTCATAACTCCGTAACCGTCCGAAATCGGACACCTGTTTATATGAACTTTTTTGATCACAAAGACCTAGGAAATCACCCCCTTCAGTAATGCCCTTAAGTCGTGAAACATCCTGTATATATATTTTTTCCAATATTTGAGCTTCCCTGTTCGAATTGTTAGGTAACTTAACTCATGGAGCGGGGTTGTTCTGGAGATGATGATAGTTGCTTACTTGGCCGCCGCCAGGGTTGCTTCTAAGATGGTGAGAAAGTTATCTAGAGTGAAGGGCAGTCGTAGGATTCACTGACAGATTTAGGTTTAAGACGTTTAATAT
The DNA here is from genome assembly GCF_002891405.2 of Cryptotermes secundus. Classification (NCBI taxonomy): domain Eukaryota; kingdom Metazoa; phylum Arthropoda; class Insecta; order Blattodea; family Kalotermitidae; genus Cryptotermes; species Cryptotermes secundus. The sequence continues at coordinate 162,159 of NW_019743157.1, read as the reverse complement.
TCTTACTGATCGCCTTAGAGGCGTGTCTTTCAATCTTCTGAATATAATGTCCCCCCTTCAGTTAACACAGAACTTCAGTCCCCCCCCCCCAATGGAAATATGGGATAATGATTTTATTTGAAAATTAGAAAAAAAATTAGTCTGATTTCAGTTTCTGTTTGTGAACTTAATATCAGCGAAGAATGTTTTTATTAAAGAATTTACGTGAATGAGAAATAATTTTCACTTTAAGAAGTAATGAAAGAGGTTGAAAGGACACATGACCCAAATTCACATTTGAGTTCGCCTCAAACATTATCAGTGTGAGCATTGATGCTGCATGTTTGGCGCAACTGTAGATATTCTCGGCTCTTTCGGAGAGAAGACAGAACGCAGGTCCCTCCTGGGATGCATTTCACTGTGTACATCGCGTGTTTTTGCGCTGTAGAAGTCTGTGATTTCGGTCAGTTCGAGAGCAAAATCACAATTTTGTGCACGCTTAGGGTGAAAATATCAGTAAGTCCGTGAGGCTGTCGTGCCCCCCTTTGGATCCTTATGCGCCTCCTTTGGGGGGGCACTTGTTCAGGTACAGGTACTGTGTTCAAGAGAGGAAAATACAAAATAAAAGAAAATAACTTTGTTATTATTATTATATGATGAGTACCATGAATCTTCCCGGAGGTAAAGGGCGGACGATGCGTAAGGCTGACCCCACCGCCATCTGTGAGCCGAATATCTTAGAAAATATGGGAGCCTGCAGGTCTCACAACCCAATGGGCCTCGACGGACTGTTACAGGCATAACTGTTATATATCTTTGTTTTATATTTTTTTTTAATCTGGGGGTAGATACAGGACTGTATCTAATTCTGTGGCACATGACGAATGCTTTAATATATGCTGATTGTAACATGCGTTACATATAAGAATTATAGTAAATATTGTATGACGCCTCGCCATAGCTCAAGTGGTTAGTCGCTGGCTTCCCACCGCGGCGGCCCGGGTTCGATCTTGGGTCTGGTCAAGTGGGATTTGTGGTGGACAAAGTGGCGCTGGGGCAGGTTTTCTCCGAGTACTTCGGTTTCCCCTGCCAATCTTCATTCCACCAATTGCTCCACAATCACCCTCACCTATCATCTGGGGCTGGTACAATAGGTCAGAAGTGGCTACAGTACAAGGGACTTAGTCCCACCCCGCTAGCAATGAAAGAAAAACTAGTGTATAAAATTAATACCATATTAATTATACTTTTGCCTTTGTTTCAGGTAAGGATCACCGGTCAGCACGTCGTTGTAAGGTAACTAAATGTGTGAGTACTTTCTTTGTCTAGTTGAGAAGTTCTGTGGAGCCAAACGCGCCCGTAAAGTAATGCCAAATCTTCATATTAGAGCCTCACGTTATGGGCACCTGTCGAGGGTCAGACACACGTTTCCTGCCGCCTCCTGTGCCTCAACCAAGTGTTTAGATCCAGACTGCCGAATTGCTAGCAACGACCAGAAATTTTCCTGACTTACTAGTCATTTATCTTCCTGAAGATATGCAGGAGTATTTAGTTTCATATGTTAAACGCCCAGAATGCATTTGTTACTTCTTTTGGCTTATTTTGGACTTCATCCATCGTCTAGTATGTAAGAGACAAAAGACCACGACGTTTCGGAGACTGGCTCTGTCTCCGTCTTCAGGTGGGTAGGGAAGGATAAACTTACTCAGTTGGGCCCGTTAAAACGAGGTAGTCTCAATTACTGGTTTATCCTTCCCTACCCACCTGAAGACGGAGACAGATCCAGTCTCCGAAACGTCGTGGTGTTTTGTCTCTTACATACTAGACGATGGATGAAGTCCAAAATAAGCCAAAAGAAGTACAGTATACACCATCGTCAGAATCCTTTCAAGTCTACAGGTATATGCATTTGTTAGTTAAAACAGACAAGGTGTTATGAATTGGTATGTCAAATATATGTAGCTTACAGTGCTTTCATGTTCAGAAATGTAGAAAACTCCTCTGAGATGCAATGCCGTGTGGTCTGACAAAAGTTTACTGACCGTTCGGTGAAACAATATCACGTGTTAGTGACTAGACACGGAGTTTGGTTTGGTAATTGCATTTATTGAGGGCTTATAACTCGTAACTACAAATAATTACAACACTACCGGTAATTTGCACACTTAAAAACACTATAGCACACGCTGCATCCGTCTGTTATAGTCTTCATTAGTCGTTGCTCGGTTATGGTTCCCAACAATGGAGATTCTTCTCGCGTGCTTACGTTGTTGCCGGCTGTTTACTATTTTACGACTCACACGGTGGGGGCAACATGTCCCTCCAAAATGGTGTAAATATCTACCAGACTACACGGCATTACAGCATTTTGAACCGAAACTCTCACGGCCGAAAATGCAATTTTATCTGATTTTCACGCAGCTTGCTTTGTCTGGATTTATATATCTTAAGCTTTTTGTATTATAAAGTTTGTAAACGGCGTCCTGGACATAACGTCCTATTTTATTTTAAGGCTATAATCTTCGTTGTTTTAAAGCAGTCCGCGACTAGCTACGGGCTGGCCGACCAGGAGGTCGGAATTCGAGTTCCGGTAGGGTTAAGAATTTTCTCCACGTAGTCCAGGCCGGTTCTGGGATCCACCTAACCTCATATCCTATGGGTACTGGGGGCTCTTTCCCTGGGGATAAAGCCGCCGGGGCGTCAAGCTGACCACTCACCTTCAACTAATGCCGAGGTTATGAAAATGTGGCTCTTTACACCCGCTCCACCATACGCTTTCATGGTGTAGTGTTTAAATAGTTAAGCGCAGGGATAACTTTACCGTTACCTTATCTTTACCGTTTGTAACTGCTCTCTGTGTGAACAAGGCGGAAAAGGAACGGAGAGGGAAGAAAGGATAAGAAATACAGATTTCAGAATTACAGTAGTAACACTGGAATTGTTTGGAAACGTCGAAGCTATTTATCACTACCCATGTAAGCCACATTTTATCGCGTACAGCAATCGAATTAAGATGTATTCTGATGACGTTTTAAACAATTAGTAAGTTCAGATTAGAATACGTTGTAACAGTAGTCCCTCAGTCGACTATAAATATAGATGCCAGTTGTCAGCAACACAGTTGTTCATGTGAGGAGGAAAAGCCATATAACACTTTAAAGCATTAATTTAATGTAAGTAATATTGTGGCATATAGACCCGTTGTTAGGCAACGACCGCGAAACAAAGGAGACTTGGCCATTCCTATGCAACAGCTTCGTAAATACACAATAGTACTGGAGCTGTTGCTAGGCGGCGGCCCGCACGCAACAGTGAAGGTGCTGTTGTAAGCGATGTTTTATTTGTGATCCGCTCCGGGGCTATATAATTCGACCGACCGAGTTGAGTTAGTGCGATCCCATGTGGAGGCGGATTCGAATACCTCCACCGTAGCCTTGCGAGTCGTAGGAGGCGACGAAAAGGAAAGTCTCGAATTATGAGACAGTAAAATAAGGTCACGAGTCCTATGGGACTCCGATGCCAGAATGACTGTTGAGGGCCAGCAGCAGTTGTAAACGACAAACCTGTCCTTTCGCCAGAGAGAGCGCCCCACATCAAGAAACCCGCAGCTGTCTGACAGTAATAAAAGTCTGGCCTTAAGCCCAAGATGGGTGTTTTATGCCAAGACAGACTGGCCGATTGACCGTGGAGCGAGTTGTTGGTGTGTGAGTGAATTAGTCGAATGACTGCTGCGGTTCAGTCCTTGTGAGTCGTTGCTGTTAGAATCTGGTAGCTGAGCACGGAGGCAGTTCGGGAACCCATAATGACGGGAACGTCTATCATAAGAAGCCGTCACCAGACAACGACTGATGAATACACAGCAAACTGAGAAGACTTAGTGCGTGCTGTAGTGTACTGCAGAGTGTGTAAATTAGCGATAGCGCTATAGTTACTTGTAGTTACGATCTGTAAATGTTCAGTAACTCCACAATTACCAATCCAAACCCCGTCTGTGGTCACTCTACACGTGACAGTATCTAAAATTCAAGTTCACATCTCACAAGAAACGCTGCTTCTCCATTATGATCATCAGCTAGCCAGTTCTGTATATTGAAATAATTGTTATTTATTCTGTGAACGATATAGAACCCACAATAAATTCATTGTGTGGCCAGAATGCATAGTTTTCTTTTAATATTAATGGTACTGCAATCACCACTGTGACTCTAAAGGTTAAATTATCATGAACTATAAAGCTCATAGGAGTGGTATGTGTTGCAGGAAGCTAGAACTGCCTGAATGGTAATTGTGCATCTTACGTCGCACACCGTATAAGGCTTATGGCCTGTTGGTTGCATTATATCGGCTTGCAAGTACATACGTTACAGCAAAACATCTCGCAGTGTCACCCATATATGTACTTCGTCACCATACAGGTTTCAAATTGAAAGCAAATTCTTTACTTAACTAAATACCTTCAGTTTTTCTTCTTTAACTGTAAGTAGTAAAGTCTATAAACATGTAAACAGCAAAACTGCTGCGTCATCTTCATCACTCTTGACAATTTGTACATCCGTTTTAAAATAAATTAAACTGAAACAATACGTACCAAAAATGGGCCTATGGCCGAAACAGACTTTTTTTGTGCACTTTGTCAACCCCTCCAGGTAAACAGGTGACTCGTGCTGAGCCTCACCCGTATCTTTCCATGTTCTTTCCAATTCTTCGTTCATAAATCCTATCATTCGACGCCCTATGGCATGTAAAGAAAAACACCGTGGTTTTAGTCCGCAAGCGAACTATACCGACCGAACGACCGCCGCTTGTCGGCGAAGTTAGTGCCAGCTGTGGTCTAGTGTACCAGAGTTACTGGCTACAGATCCAGAGGTCCTGGGTTCGATTGCAGGTGCGACCAGATTTTCTGAGAAGTAGTGGGTCTGGAACGGGGTCCACTCAGCCTCGTGAGGATAATTGAAAAGCTGTTTCAAGGAAATAGCGGCTCCGGTCTATAAAACCGAAATTGACGGCCGTGGGAATCCGTTGCACTGATCACGTGACACCCTCTATGGCCTAAATTTGGCACTAACTTGCCGACAAGCGGCGGTCGCCGGGTCGGTATAGTTCGCTTGCGGAGTACAGGTCACGGAGTTTATCTGTATTTTCTTGGTTGGTTAAATATTTTAACACGAGTTTGGGAGAGTCCTTTACTAAGATGTTAGTTTGTTAATTAATAGTTTCCTTAAATAGATAAAATCGATTGATGGTGAAGAACCGTTTAGCTCTGCGGTGTGGAATTTCGTTGCAGTTTTTATGCAGAGAGTTTACTGTCATGTCTCCTTGTAGGGAGGTTAATTAACGTGCGTCGCCTTACCTTCGTAACGTAGGAAAAAGACTTGGATTCTGAAGTTAATCGTGGTCTTACTTTGTTGATGGCAGTGTATTGCAGACTTTATGTCCTCTTCACCGTAATTTGCTGTACTACGCTTTGCTTTATACAACACCATTACTTTTTGAGACGCCGGAATATATCTTGGGGATCCACAAGCGAAGCTCTGCGCGTGTTGCTTTCAGCTTTACTCCATGTCGCGACGCCTTGTGAGAGAGGCAACGTAAAGGAATCTTAAAAGGCTGCTGAACACCGTCAGACTGCAACATGAAATGCCATTCATTTAATTTATTTAATTAATACCGTGACATGTTGCGACCTCAGAGTGTCAGCATAAAGTCTCAAGGTTTTTATATTATTATCCGTTAATCCTAAAACGTAATATAATTATTGCCTCTTTTGGATATTATCCATCGTGAAAAGGTGAAGCTGACCCTGTGCTTAATTAATCCCCCCCCTGGCACTACAGCCCCAGTGGGCCTAGGCCTACCTCCATGAACTTCTCCGTTCACTTCGGTTTTTCTAGATCCTACACATTCGGTAGGACTCCTTGGGCGGGTGATCAGCTCGTCGCAAGGGCTTAATTAATTAAGCACCATACTATGAGACATGGGGAGGTCGAGGTATAGCTCCATATTATTAATCTCGGCACTAGCTAGAAGTTTTTGTTCTGCTTCACGGCCGGGCCGCTTTACCCCGGAGATCCAACCCCCCCGGTACCCATTGAATAAGAGGCTGGATGGCCCTCAGAACCAGTCTCGACTTTATGGAGAAGAGACAAAATTCTTGCCCCTACCGGGCTTCGAACCTCGGCATTCCAACCTGTAGCCCGTCACTATACCGACTGGGCAAGATGCAATATAGGCTTAAAGATTGTGGACGATGTGCAAATTGAAACGATTTTACCGGTTCCATACAAATATGACCGGTTATGAAAGATGGTCATCTTACAGAGATGGCCAACTGCACAGGTTTCGGCGTAACCTGATGCATTCAGAAGGGTTCAATTCGTTGAAGGCTGGTTATGCCTCGGACAAACAAAAACAAAACAGACTCCGTCGTTTGAGTCCGCAAGCGAACTATACCGACCGAGCGACCGCCGCTTGTCGGCGAAGTTAGTGCCAAATTCAGCAGATAGAGGGTGTCGTGTGGTCAGCACAACGAATCCCCACGGCCGTTAATTTCGGTTTTCTAGACCGGAGCCGCTATTTCCTTGAAATAGCTCCTCAATTATCATCCCGAGGCTGAGTGGACCCCGTTCCAGACCCACTCTCCGAAAAAAATCTGATAGCGCTGGAAATCGAACCCGGACCTCTGGATCTGTAGCCAGGAACGCTGACCACTAGACCACAGGCGGTCCGGTTATGTCTCAGAGACAACTTTTAATTCTTTTTGCAAGCCATACAGCTTCCCATAGCTTTCGAAAACAAATTACAAGATAGTTCACAACTGAATTATGAAGAAGTGCCTGTCACACGTTGAATAAAAGTTGATTTGTTGATTGACAAAAAGACAGCAACATACAATGCACGCACACATAGTTGTAAAGAGAGTCAAGCAGGCGGGCGCCATGTTCTAACAGACGAATCATGCAAAATAAACTTCGTATGCAACAGAGAGATGTTGTGAGGTACGGACTGGGTCCCTATTGAATTTCATAATCTCAGCACATTCTTATTGACGTCCGATAAACCGCTGTCATTTCCCAACATCTCTCATGGTCAACTAGACAGGGTCCAATTATGTTTTTAACAGCACGATGATAATTTTAGTACCGTAGCTAAAACAGTGACGTCAAACTTGCTACACTTCAATTGCCGGTTCCATAACTGAAGTGTGGAAGTTTCTAGGAGCCAATGCATGCTCTTATGATTTTTACTGTGCTACAAGCCGGACGGTCGCGGGTTCGATTCCCGATGGATTCATTGGATTTTTCACTTGACCTAATCCTTTCGTCCGCACTATGGTCCTGGGGTCGGCCCAGTCTCTAAACAGAAATGGGTACCAGGAATCTTTCTATGGGTAAAGGGCGGCCGGCGTGTAAGACTGACAACCTCACCGCCATCTGTGAGCCGCGACATTTCACAACCCTATAGGTCTCGACGGCCTGTTCACGGCGATAGCTTTACCCTTTTTTGTTACTACTACTACTACTACTACTACTACCACCGCCACAACAGCAGCAGCAGCTGTTGCTACAAGAACACTGCACATTCCTTCATATGGGGATAACACTTGGTTTCTGGCCCTAAGTTAATATGAAATGGGGTTGTTTAAGAAGAGCTGAGGACATTATTTTGACCTAAGGGACAGGAGGTTGAGGAGAGTTACAGACTGAGGAGCTTCATACTTTGTGCTCTTAACAAGAGGTTGTTAATGTAATGAAATCAAGGAAGCTATACAGCGGTATAGACGAGAGGATAATATTAAAACGGTCATTAATGAATTAAAATGTGAGATTATAGTCTGGACTCATGTGACAGGATGGGGAGCAGCCGCGGAGTCTTGACCAGCGAAATAACTATCAGTTTCTCAGGAAAGATTGTGTTATATACGTAGTTAAGTATCCGTCTTCCCTGATCTTCGGAGGAACGTCTGGCCTCTCTGTGCTATTGCCGTTCTCCCTAACTTGTAAATGCATCGAACATCATCATCATCATCATCAGTAATCTGTCAAGACGACAGGTCCATAGTCTCTTCCAAAACAATTCCTCCACTTAGAGCTTTCTCCTTCAAATGACAGTATCCTCTTCTCTCCTCAAGGTCATCCAGCATCTTCTTACGTCTTCTTCCTTGTCTTCTTGTCACTTCTATCCGCCCATCTATCTTTCCTTCGATAACTTCTTTTAGAAGGCAGTTTCTGCGTAAAACATGACCAATCCAATTAGCCTTCCGTTTTCTTATTTCGTGTAGGATATTCCTCTGCTCACTGACTCTAATTAACACTTCTTCATTTCTCACATAATCGGTCCAACTGATCTTCTCCATTCTTCTCCAACACCACATTTCGAAACTTTCCAGATGTTTCTGATCTACTGCCCTAAGTGTCCATGTTTCAGCCCCATACAGAGCTATGCTCCAAATGTAGCATTTCACTAGTTTCTTCCTCAAATTTAAGTCCAATTTGCTGGTAAAAAGATTCTTCTTGCTAAATGCAGCTTTTGCCATGGCAATCCTGGATTTAATTTCACTAGTACACCTTCCATCATCTGTTAACAAGCTACCCAAATATTTAAAACATTTCACATTCTCCAGTTGTTTTTGGTCTATCTTTATTGTGACTGCTGTTGGTTGTCTCGAAATTTTCATTACTTTTGTTTTTTGCACATTCATCTAATCGAACATGGATCAAAATATGCTACTAAATTAAATCAAGCTGAGGTTGGCAGATCGGTTACAGTACAGGGTCAAAGAGTAAGCCAAGCACGACACAAGTAAGAAACAGGCGTCAAGCTCAATTTTCGACATGTAATTCACTTCTCGCCTGATTCTTGCTTGGCTTAGTCTTCGGCCATTAAAACGGAGGCGATGTGTTCCTCCGAAACTACACAGTATTACAACCTAGAAGACAATACCGGTCGTAGTCACCGTTGTGAGAACCTCAAATCCAGCAAAAATATATTGTACTTTTTAAAAACTTATCTGCGAAGCTTCTGTTGTAATTGGGTGACATCTGTTGAGAAGAAATTGAAATTTTTCAATCAGTAACAAGGAGGTTGAAAGTCTTCTTTGACAGTGAATGTGATGAGCACAGAATCTTCCTAGAAATGCCTCTGATGTATGGCGTTTGTTTGCAAACGATTGGTTTCGACGTGTTTACATGGCCACGTGTGGTAACTAGTGACTGGCACTAACACGAAGGTTAACACAGAAGCATGCTCAGATCTGGTGCGTGTGTGAGGTCGAACATCTGACAGTCGTGGTAGGAATATTACACCGTGTAATCTGAGAGTGTCCTCCATAGCCCTCTCCACGCTGTACTAGTCACAACCACCTCCTTCTGGAATACCGATCGTCATCAAATTGTGGCTCGCGAGCCGCACGCGGCTCGATTGAATCGTTTAAGCTGCTAAGAAACAAGAGTATTAGTCAATCCCTCTTTAGCCTACTTTCCTTATTTAAAAAAATAGAAGTAGGCTTATGAAATCACCTTGCTGTCTGTGTCTCCCTCCCCTTATCAAGTTTTGGATGCCTCAACCAATATCTATGAAACTTGGTATGTATATCATGGTACCTGAGCTTATCTCAGTGGTGTACTTCATAAATCTTTCCCATCAGTCTGTGTGTATGTGTATCCCTCTTATCGTTGCTAGGCAATGGCTGGGTAAACACGTTCCCGCGGCAACAAATACACATAACAATAGAAGAATTGCCGGAGGCGTAGTTTTCTATACGGTTCGTGTCGTATCAGGCGAGAATCTGTGGGCCTGTCTGTGTATATCCCTATCGGCTTGGTAAACACGTTTCCGCGGTGACGAATAACTGTTGGAGGCGTAATCCCCCCCCGCGGTCCTTGTCTTAAGAAAGGAAAGTAGGCTATTAGTTCTTAACAGAACTTCTTGTTTACGAATGGATTGAACGCAAAAGAACGACTGACCGAAAATGGCGCATCTGAGCTTATGCTATACCATCCAATCCACGTCTGTTTCCTGCTCCCGAACGTACACGCTGCTCCTGTGTTCAGCAAGTTTGGTCACCCCTTATATAGACCCACTTAATGTATGTATGTATTGTTGAAAAGCTACAGATACGTTGCATTTGTTTACATAAGGCAGGGGACTTTTGTTGCAGCTGCTGTTCATATGAAACCAGAAATAAGCTCAGTACTGGAAGGTATCGAGTTACTTCGTGCGTGGCTTGGAAACTGCGAGTTAATTACATTACTGGGGCGGGGGATGTTGTAGTTGAAAATAGAGCTACGATGTAAGGCCAAACACTACACAATTTCTGCAGAATTTTATACAAAAAAGAGAACTGTATTTCAACAACAGCTGCATTCAGTCCTGTCAGTATTCGGAAGAAATATTTTGGTGTACTGCAGTTCTAATGCTTGCATAACCTTGGTTTAAGTAGAACTAAGCAAACCGTAAGAGCTACTGATTATTGTTTCCGTGTGTATCTTTTAACGTCTGCTGTTTAAAAACATAAAAATTAGAATATACAAAACCATAATTTTGCCTGTGGTTCTATATGGCTGTGAAACTTGGTCTCTGACATTAAGGGAGGAACATAGACTGGGGTTGTAAGATTTGAGGTTTTCACGGCGGTGCACATGCTCACGCTGGTTCGCTCACGGATTTCTTTTTCTTCTACCCAGAAGATGGAGGCGATACGTTCCTCCGCAACGTCGGTTAACACAATGTCTACACGGCGCCACATCCCAGAAGACTGCTTTCTTCATAGACTGAGGTTGTTCGAGAACGGGAGTCAGGAGAATATTTGGACCGAAGAGAGATGAAGTGACAGGAGGTTAGAGAAAACTGCATAATGAGGAGCTTCATAACTTGTACTCTTCTCCAAGTATAATTAGAATGATCAAGGCAAGGAGGTTGAGGTGGGCAGGGCATGTAGCACGAATTGGGAACAGGAGGAATGCGCATAGAATATTGGTGGGAAAGCCGGAAGGAGGGAGACCACTGGGAAGACCAAGACGTAGGTGGGTGGACAATATTAAAATGGATCTTAGAGATATAGGGTGGGATGGCTCAGGATAGGGGAGGGCTTTTGTGAACACGGTAATGAAACATCTGGTTCCATAAAATGTTGAGAAGCTCTTGAGCAGCTTCTCAAGAAGGGCTAAACTCCATAAGTCAGTGATATGTACCTTTTAACACAGATGGTCTTTCCAGATAGTTAGATATTACGCTCCTGCACAAATTATTTTGAATTTATTTTATACTGCATATATGGACGGCCGGTGAACGGAGAAGTTCATGGAGCTGTAGTGCCAAGGGAAAAAAAAATATGGACGGCTCGGGTTCTGTTCCCAGCTGGGACAGGAGTTCTCTTCTCTTTTCCATAGTGCCCCGACCGTCCCTGGGGCCCACCCAGCGTCCTCTCCAATGTGTACCGGGTGCTTTATTTTAGCAGGGTAAATAAGATCGTGACACGAAGTTCACATTCGCCTCTGTCTATTGACAAGGTCAAGAATGTTGGGACTATACCTCCGCTCCCCCCATACTTCATCGTAACCTGATGCGGAATTAACCGTGTGGCCAAATTTAGCTCTGTTGTGTTCTAGCCATAGTTGTTGACGGGTCTCTATCCCACGTACACGCACTCAAACGCAAACATTTTCTGTTCTTGTGTATATGTCGTCTGTTTGTGAACAGAAGTTTGCTGTACCTTTTCCTCTGTTCTTTCATCAGTCAGCTTATTAATTGTTCAGTTAAGTGGAGATGACGTGAGAATGGAGGCCAGTCTCATAACGGTAACTAGCGTATAGATAGTGTTACGATAATTGACATAGCTGATAGCATCGACACGTTCCTGACACTCAAGAAGTGAACACGGATGGACCAGACAAGTGTTGTGTCCCCCAAGCACCTCGCTTTCAACGGTGCAGAAAAAAGTCCCCAGTTTTTAAATGCAGTGCCGCTACGTGGTCCAATTGAAAAAGCATTCTAAGGCAGATCCGGAAATGGAAACATGGCCGTCCAGTTGTCGAATATAATGCGTTCAGGCGCGTAATGGTCGAGCCCTGAGCCTGTGCTTGCTTTGCGGAACCGTTGCTTTGCAGTAACTCCACTTGCATCCTGAGGTAAATGTAATTAAAAGAGTAACGCTCTCCCAGTGCTTAATTAAGCACTACGCCATGAAGGTGTGTGGGGGGAGTGGAAGTATAGTTTCACCAGTCTTGACCCCGGCTCTGTGTTGAGGCGAGTGGTCAACTTCACCCCCAGGCCGCTTTAACCCTGGGAAAAGCTCCCGGTACTAATTTGATAGGAGGATGAACGATGCGGAGAAAAACTTCTTGTCCCTACCGGGAATCTAACCTCGGTCCGTCCAGCCAGTAGCCCGTGACTTTACGACTGTGCTATCTTCACTCACTCATGTAGCTGAGCCCTTTTTTCAGAAGCTGCCAATTGTGCAGCTACTCAAGAACTTCCCAGAATTTTATGGAACCCGAAGGTTCATTAGTGTGTTCACAAGGGCCCTCCACAGGTCCCTATCCTGAGCCAGATCAATCCAGTCAATACCATCCTATCTCTCTAACATCCATTTTAATATTGTCCACTCACCTACGTCTTGGTCTTCCCAGTGGTCTCTTTTCTTCTGGCTTTCCCACCAATACGACTGAGGTATGAAGAAGACTCACACATTTTGGAGATGCCCAGTTCAGATCTCCGTAGGACAGCTACAGAGTTGATGTGTTCATGGTTTTCCTCAGTCCCAGTTCAATTCATTATTCCCACCGTCACCCAAGAGAGCGCAGATAAACTGACTCGGTATAACGACTAAGCTATGGGCTGGAAGAAGAGGAATTTTGGTTCGATTCCCGGCAGAAGCAAGAAATTTCTCCATTTTTTTTTTTCACAACGTCCAGACTGGCTCTTGGGGCCCACACGGTCGAATGGGTACCGGTGGTAAAGCGGTCTGGGCGCGAAAGTGAGCACTCGCCTTCATATAGCGCCGAAGTTAATAATAGTGGATTTGTACCTCCACTGCTTCATACGTCTTCATGGCGTGATACTTAATGAAACGGGACAAATTTAAGTCTACTTTTCTTTACAATTATCACACTGCATCTAGTATAGCGATGTTTTCGGAAAATAGAATAAAAGAGTACGACCTCCATGCCCCCCCTTTCTCACGCCAGCCTTAGCACAGGTATTCTCCATGAGCTCTTGTCTGTGCTGTGCCTTTGTGTTCACTTAATAGACACTGCGAACGAGATATTGTCTATATTTCGAGTTTTGCTCCCCCCCCACTTTTCTTGCCAAGGATGTTCGTGCAAGGTTAACTGAAACAGGCTGCCTCCATGCAGTTGAAAACTGGAAGGAGAAAGGTGACGCGTAAAACAATTTGCTGTGTGACATAATTCAATTTACTCCCACTCGCCTGCCAAATACTGAGTTGCATGTTTTTTTCTTTCTTTTCTGCGTGAGGTGTTTTAAATACTTGCATGATTCATAAGTGTGTTAGAAAGGTTACATAAAGGTAATCTCTGACAGCATTGGTTATTAATGTTAGTAGCTTGTTGTGAAAGTGTTGGTGTTGTCTTTCATCACTAATTGCATCTTTAAGGGATGCATCCTGTTGTGTTAGTACTGTACTTACTTACTCATGGAGCTGAGCCCTTCTTTAGGAGCCGCAAATTTTGCACCTACTCAAGAATTTCCCAACATTTTATGGAACCCGAATGTTCATTACCGTGTTCACAAGAGCCCTCCACTGGTCCTATCCTGAGCCAGATCTATCCAGTCCATACCATCCCA
>NW_019743157.1:143811-148351 GCF_002891405.2 Cryptotermes secundus | reverse complement strand
ACCCATACAGAACCACAGGCAAAATTATAGTTTTGTATATTCTAATTTTTATGTTTTTTGGAAAGCAGACGAGAAGACAAAAGGTTCTGGATTGAATGGTAGCAAGCATTACCCGAGTTCAATCACCTCTTAATTTCCTCCTGAATCAGGTTTCGATCTGTTATCGTTGTTCACAAATATCTGAACTGTGCCACACTTTCAAAACATCTGTTTCCTGTCTTTATGTCATGATTATGCCATGCATTTTGGTGACGAGACAGTAACATATACTTAGTTTTCTCTGTGTTTACTTCTAGACCAACCTCTTTATTTGCGTCAATTAAAGTTTGTGTGTTTTTCTTTATGGTATCTACATTATCACCCAGTAGATTCACATCATCGGCGTAGACCAACAGCCGATGTGTCCCGTTTAATTTCAGTCCCACCTGGTTTCCCTGGACCTTCCTAATGGCATATTCTAATGTTAGTACTGTACATGAGTGTTTTTAGATCGAACCCAACAGGCGACGAGAGCGAACGCGTTAGCATCGACACAATTATAGTCAGATCGTGGAAGGACGCGAATGAGGACACATCGTAATTTAACAAAGATAATACAGGTAAACCCTTAGCGTCTCACAACCCTATGGGCCTTCACGGCCTGTTACAGGGATAGCTTTACTTAAATTAAAATTACCTTAGTGGGGGGTGGAATACAACTGGGTCCACTCGGCACGGCGGCCACAGATTGGCCTATTGTAGCCTGCCCCGGGTGGTTATTATGATGGAGAATTTGGTGGAATGAAGATTGGCATGGAAAACTGAAGTACTCGGAAAAAACCCGCCCCAGCACCACTTTGTCCACCAGAAATCCCACTTGACCAGACCCGGGATCGAACCCTGGCCGGCGTCGTGGAAAGCCAGCGATTAACCGCTTGAGCTATGGCGCGGCCCTATAGCGGTACTTACTTTTCTAGAATGTCGACCAAGATTAATGCTAGCTTGAGGGTGTTAATTGTTTTCTTCAGTTCCTCCAAAAAAAATACTGAACTACTGCCTCAGAATACGTGACACTGTCATCCTTCTGCGTCTTTTTCAGTTCATTATTCATAATCACCCGTCTTTTGAAGCTGTATGACATAGGCATTTGATGAAGCGACTTAAAATTAACCGCAGAATTAATTAATTGCACCGAGAAAATTGGGGTCAAGCGATAACGATTGCTAACTTGAATTTGGAGATGCCGGGTTCGAATACTGGCCGGAACAACGACTTGTGACTGCCGGAATAGCGCCCGAAATCGGCGCGTAAGGCTGACAACCTTACCGCCATCTGTGAGCCGTTGTCTAGAAAATGTGGGAGTCTCGACGTCTCAGTACCCTATGAGCCTCCACGGCCTGTGATAGGGATAGCGTTAGCTTAGTCCAAAAGTCTAGTGCTTAGTTAAGCACAGGGACAAGTTTTCAAGTCGAATAGCGAGATAAGTGGATCTGAAACACTGACACAGGCGTCGGGAAGCTTCGGTGTATGGCCGAACCGGTTAGTCGGCCCTGCTCCGCTCGAAGCGCGTTCTGTTGATGACTGTCCTGGCGCCGTTTGCCCAGGGGCCATGTCTTACGCTTGAGAGGCTTCGATTAGAAACACAGTTCACTGATTTTAGACTTCCATGGTGTTTCGTACTTGTTTCTGCTCCCGGGCGTTCGCATCTTGTACATGTAGGCAGCATCAGTGACGCTGTAAAGGTACTTGCAGTTTTCGACACTGAAGATGGATGTAGCATGGTACTCAGCATCACCTAACTAATTTAATTACCGTGAAAGGTAAACCTGACTGCGCTCAGCTAATTAAGCACTACATCATTGAGACCTGTGTAGGGCGGTGGATGTATATACTCACTTATTCTTGACCTCGTCACTAGCTGGACGTGAGTGGTCAGCTTCACGCCCCGGCCGCGTTAACCCCTGTGAATGGGGCACACCCCCTGAACCTGTTTGGGCGACGTGGAGAGGAGAAAAATCTTGCCTCTACCGGGACTCGAACTGCGACCCCTAGGCCGTCCAGCCAGTAGCCAGATGGTATACCGACTGAGCTATCGCGTCTCCCAATTTAATTACTTGCTATACCGTTTAATGCCAGTCACGGTAGCCGAGCGGTCTAAGGCATGCACTGTCTTCGCTCGCTCGGAAGCCGGGATCGTGGGGTTCGAATTCCGCACAAGGCATCGATGTTTCGTATACGTTTATTCTGTGTTTGTGTTGTCCTGTGTTTAGGTAGAGGCCTTGCGACAAGATGATCACCCGTCCAAGGTGTCCTACTGTCTGTAAAAATGATCATGAAACTGAGAAATCAGACCTATGCTCCACAGTGGGAGCGAAAGGAGAAAAAATACCGTTTAATAATGTACAAGAGGATTGGAATCGTAAGAGGCTGGAGAAAACTGCATAATGAAGAGGTTCATAACTTTTCTCTTCGCCAGATATAATTAGAATGACTAAATCAAGGAGGATGAGCTTGGCAGGGAATGTAGCACACATGGGGGATAGGAGAAATGCAGCATATGTGGTTTTGTTAGGAAAGCAATTTAGACGTAGGTGCGAGGATAATGGTGAAAATGTTGAATGCGATGGTAGAAAAGTAGGATATTATGGACTGGATTCATCTGGATCAGTATGTGGAGCAATGAGGGGCTCTTCTGAACACGGTAATGAACCTTCGGGTTCCATAAAATGTTGTGAAATTACCGAGTAACTGAGCGACTGGCGATCTTTCATTCAGGACTCTCCTACTTGTAGTGACGTCAGTTCCGTCTAGTGTGACTGGTGAAGATTTTTCTCATTTCAGTTTCACACTAGACGAAACTGTTTAACTTTTCATGAAATTATTAGTGTGACGGACCAGAATGAAACAAATCAAAACCATGCATCTGAGTTCTGAAGAAATGGAATTCGGAACATGTTACCTTACCTTGTTCCAAGTGAATTACAGGGGCCCATAAAACTTAAGAGTATTAGAGTAAAATATGGAAGTGGTCTCCCAGGCACTTCACCGCCCCACCGTAACATACTTCAGCGGCATTTACGCACAGAGGGAACATTCTGGCAGATCTTTCGTCATTTGTTTTTCAGAGTTGGAATGGCTGGGCCCTCCCAGGCGACCCTGTGTGTGTCAATGGTGACCTGTCTTCCTGACACCTTGTCCATTGTCTGCGTATCTCTAAGCCACATCGCCTTTGAGTCATGGTGGTCCTCTGCACCTTCCCATCTGAGCCCTGCAAGTTGACGTGTTTTAGAGTTACATCGTTTTTGTCAGAATGAAGGAGCGTGTTTACCAGAGATAACAGACCGGAATCTCGAATTACGGTTAATGTTCCAAATAACATGAAGGTAAAAAGTAAAACATAAAGTTATTCCTGTATTTAATTACCCCTTAAAGGCGTATGGGAGAGTGGAGGTATAGCTCCACCATTCTTCATCTCGGCACAAGATGGAGGTGAGTGGTCAGCGTGACGCTTCTGCCGCTTTATCCCCCGGAGGAGAGCCCCGGTACCCATTGGATAGGAGGCTGGGTGGATCTCGGAGCCGGTCTCGACTCTGTGTAGAAGAGAAAAATCTTGGTTCTGCGGGGAATCGAACCCCGGACGTCCAGTCCATAGACCATCGCATTACCGACTGAGCTATGCCATCTCTTTCCAAATAACATTTAAATAGATTTCATCTCCCACTTAATAATAGACCAAACCTACGGGTTGGTACAACTGCAAAGCTTCAGACTTGTGTTTGAGAGGTGCCCGGTTCAAATCTCTGCTGAGACACTGGCTATCCTAATTGAGGATTTTCGTGATCTTCCTCAGTCCCTTCAGGCAAGTGTTGAGATAGTACGTCTATTACGCCACGATCGATTCCTTGCAGATTCTTTATAACGAATCATATCAGTTGTACTACCATCCGGCGCTATGTAATCTAGTTATTGAGATGTTTTTAAAATAATCCGTAATAAATAAACAAATTCCACCTAAATTTTGGTTTCATACTATTGTCACGAGTATGAGTCTGCGGGCTGGCGGCCATCTCACACCAACCTTATACTTTTCTAACTGCCCTACTCAGGACTGTCTCCTGACTCGGACTTACGCGTATTGAAGTCAAAGTCACATTACGACTGACGGTCAGTCAGTCAGTCAGTCAGTCAGTCAGTCAGTGTCCAGATATTTATTACTGTTTGACAGTTACAGTCTTGTTATTGTGGGGCGCCCTCTCTGACGAGAGGATGGCGTCTGTCTTTTGTCAGAGTCATTGTCTGCAATAGTAAGTCATTTGTCGTAATGTAAACGATAAAGATAGACCAAAAACAACTGGAGAATGTGAAATGTTTTAAATATTTGGGTAGCTTGTTAACAGATGATGGAAGGTGTACGTGTGAAATTAAATCTAGGATTGCCATGGCAAAAGCTGCATTCAGCAAGAAGAAGAATCTGTTTGCCAGCAAATTGGACTTAAATTTGAGGAAGAAACTAGTGAAATGCTACATTTGGGGCATAGCTCTGTATGGGGATGAAACATGG
>NW_019743157.1:111979-143673 GCF_002891405.2 Cryptotermes secundus | reverse complement strand
ATAGAAGTGACCAGAAGACGAGGTAGAAGACGTAAGAAAATGCTGGATGACCTTGGGGACAGAAGAGGATATTCTCGTTTGAAGGAGAAATCTCTAGATCGCATTAGTTAGTTAGTTAGTTAGTTATTGGAGAGGGTGGGTTTCCCCATGCACTTAGACCAGTATTGGTCCATTGTGCTTCCCTCTATGATACTCTACCAGTCTCTATACCCTACCGATATTGGTGCGTACCATCAGTCCCGACAGAGCCAGCGAGTTCGGCCTCTACTGGCTTGGCGGTATCTATAATGCTTCCCCCATCTATCAGAGGCGTTAGAGACTACTGTTGGGCGGGAAATGTCCTTGAATTTAGCTCAGTGACCTCCTTTGGAGATATGAGGTTCTTTTACGTGCCGTAAAGCTACGACACGGGACCCACGGCTTAGAGTCCCTCCCGGAGGTCTTGTTCCCTGAATTTTTCCGCCCTTAAAAATTCCACGACCTCCGCCGGGTTTGAACCCGCGTACCACGAGTCACGAGGTGGTAACGTTACCCCTAGACTACGGAGGCCGCTGAGATCGCATTAAGTGGAGGAACTGTTTTGGAAGAGACTGTGGACCTGCAGTCTGACAGATTACTGATGAATGAAAGGATATTTACATTTTACATTGCGGTGAGATTGTCAGGCTTACGCGCCGGCCGCCCTTTACCCCCAGGAAGATTCGTGGTACTCATTTCTATTGGAGCCATCTGTGAGCCGATTGTATAGAAAAAGTGGGAGCCTCGACGTCTCACAACCCTATGGGCCTCTACGGCCTATTACAGGGATATGTTTACCTGTTTTTAAAGTCCGTTTAAATTTCAACTGGAAATTATTAAAAATAAATTTCTTCCAAAGTATTTAACCTCAATAGCATGAGACCTTTGGGAAGATAGGTACATTTGCACTGATATACTGAACTTGATAGAATTATAGTATAGATTATACTATGCTGCTGCTTCAAAGAATTCCTGTTCGGCATAGGTGAACTCTATAATACTGACTCAGGCATATCTCTCACTACCGCCATCTTCTGCTTAAATTGGTAGCTCTTCCGAACACGCATAAACAATAGGAGACCTTGGCCATTCATGTGTAAGGATAAAACAAACAGGTTATTACAAACCAATCATAGGCTCTCAGCAGGGGGTTAATTGCTGTTTTCTTTTTCTGTTCCTCGTGGGCCAAATCAGAGGGAGCCTGGACTGCTCCTACTAATTAAGATGACAGTGTGTTATTTTCCTCTTTTTGAAAGTTCGTAATTACTTCGGCCAGTGACAGGAAGGTTTAATTTAGATGGTTGCCTCAGGACCTTGAAAGAGTGCTTGACTGGCCCTGAAAGCAGCGATCTTATTGGGCCAAAGAGTAATTCATATATATGGCCGCGTCATAGCTCAAGCGGTTAGTCGCTGGCTTCCCACCGCGGCGGCCCGAGTTCGATCCTGGGTCTGGTCAAGTTGGATTTGTGGTGGACAAAGTGGTGCTGGGGCAGGTTTTCTCCGAGTACTTCGGTATCCCCTGCCAATCTTCATTCCACCAATTGCTCCACAATCACCCTCACCTATCATCTGGGGCTGATACAATAGACCAGAAGTGGCCGCAGTACAAGGGACTTAGTCCCACCCCACAAGCAATAAAAAAATGCACACACACACACACACATACATACATATATATACCATATTTACGCATGTATAGGCCGCACATTTTTTGCCAAAAATTCAAGAGGAAAACTGGGGTGCGGCTTATATTAGAAATATTCGAAATCACACTTCATTAAAAAAAATTAACGTTGCCAAATTTCGGAATAATTTCTACTCCTGAAATAATATTCCAAGAAAATTATTTTTTCTATAATTTCTGTCTGAAAATTGTGCTGCGGCCTATACACGCACGCGGCCTATACGGTATATATATAGTGTGACATGTTGCGCAAAGGAGAACCCCCCCAGCAGTGACGCGGCGGGTGAGTCAGCGCTCCCCTCCCCCTCCTCCGCACGGTAACGTAGCGGTGACGTCACCGAGGGATAGCGCGGTTGCTAGGCAGCAGTCAACAACTCCGGACATCGTGGCTAGCAACACGGCACCAGACGACAATTGTCCGATCAAGGCTACATAAAAAGTAGCGAAGGCTATTCACAGTCAGTCAGTCAGTCCTGGAGCTACCGCCGAGTGAGTCCTCGAGCTACCCCCGGGTTAGTTCCGAGCTAGCCAGCAACCAGCCAGTTGTATTGTGGCATTTGGAGTGTACTATTTGTGATACTGCAGATAGCAGTAATCGTAAATCTGTAATTTGGGTGATTGTAAGTGCGAATGTGAAATAAAATTCGCTATATAAAATACGCCGTGAAGTTATTTGTCGCGATATACGCCCAATACGCGACAGTATATACATACATGAAAGTATATATTTTCAATTGGTATTTTAATATTAATCACAGTGTTTAGGAAGGGTCTAGGGTAGGTGCAACCAGCAGATCTATCTCCCGGGAGAAGGTCGAAGCCCATGAACCGAAGCTCAGTGGTTTACAAGAGCTGGTACAGATTTTGTTCGTTCGTGGGCGATTTAATGACGCCATAACACGTATATACGTCATTCAGGCTCAAAGAGACACGAAAGCAAAATTCGAGGACGATGTGAAATTTTTTGAGTATTAAGTGAAAACAACTGTTAAAAGTAAAGTTGACCCAGAGCTCAGTTAATTAAGCACCACGCTATGAAGACGTCTGCGGGAATGGAGGTATAGGTCCACCACTCTTGATATAGGCACTAGATGGAAGCGTTTAGTCAGCTTCACTCCGTGGTCGCTTTACCCCCGGGATAGAGCCCCCAGAACTGAACGCTGTGGGGTAGAGAAAAATCTCTTCCTCTGTTGGGAATCGAACCCAGTCCGTCGAGCCCGTCTATACCAACCAAACTATCCTGGCTCCATACAACAATCGATAGAATTATAAATAAAATTCTAAGAGAAGGAATTGGAATTTAGAATTTGTTAACGGAGTTTAAACAGACACTGTTACAGTGGTTTGGCCGCATGGAAGTAACATAAGACAAGCCTACCGAGAAAGGCCTTAGTATTCAAATTTAAGTGAAAGAGACTCATAGATGACCTAGAACAGGATGGTTCAGTTCCTGTCGGAGACGTCAAGAAGGGAGGAGAGATGAGGCGTGAAATTGAAAAGAAAGGTTCATAAGAAGGCACAAGATATTAGAGACGTTTCTTCCATCGCCCCACGTATAACGGAAGCAATGCTAGGAGGAAAGGAAGTATCAGATGAAAGGATATTCGTGGAATGTGAATAGGTATAGACGTGGCATGGGGCCGCCGTGACCAATTTTACAACTTTTGCCTTGAGGCGCCCTACATCAAGAAACCCGCAACTGTCTTACAGTAATAAAAATCTGGTCTTGGACTCCAGATGGGTGCTTGACACCAAGACAGATTGGCCGATTGACCCCCGGTTGTAACGTAACTTTGACTTGTTGCAACGGAGTTAGTGGAGAGAGTTTTGGGTGCGAGAGTTACTTAGAGAACTGCTGCGGCTCAGCCGATGTGATCTGTGTCTGTTAGAAGCCGGTAACTGAGGCGGGGGACAATTCGAGAACCAACAGGGGAAGCGTAACGTCCGCCTTTGAAGCCGCTACCAAGCAACGACAATGATGGAGTGACTGTGGACACTATAGTGTGTTGTACTGCAGTGTACTGCATATACGATGGGGTACCCAAAAGAAACCGAACTAATTTTTTTTGCGGGCAGAGCTTTTGTAGTACCGCGTTTTGCCGCTATGAGCGCATAGAGCTAACATTCCTGAGTCGATAAGCCGACTACCGTTACTTCAGAAGGTAAGGACTAGTTTCGGCAGAGTTTATAGTGACAACTGTTTTGTGTGATCGTCGTTTTTGCAATGGCTGATTTTCGTGAACAGCGTGCGGCGGTGAAATTCTGCTTTTTGCTCGGGAAAATTGGAACAGAAACTCTTGAAATGTTAAAAACGGCGTACAAGGACGATGCTATGGGGAAAACTCAAGTGTCTGAGTGGTTTTCCCGTTTCAAAAATGGTGAAATGTCAATTGATGACAAACCTCGTTCTGGTCGTCCTTCCACGGCCCGAACACATGAAAATGTTGGAAAAAAATTAATGAAATCATCAAGGAAGATCGACGACGGACCATTGAAGAAATTGTGAAGCTGTCGGGAGTGACTTGGAGCTCAGCGGCCAGATTTGTGGCAGTCGGGTGACTGGTTTTTCCATCATGACAATGCCCCTGCTCACACAGCCCTGTCTGTACGACAATTCTTGACCAAAAATGGTATGACCCCTGTTCCTCACCCTACATACTCACCCGACGTTGCCCCGTGCGACTTTTTTTTGTTTCCTCGAATGAAAAGAGACATGAAAGGAAAAAACGACGGAGGCGCTGTCAAGCATCTCAAAAGATGAATTTAGACAATGTTTTGAAAAATGGAATAAAAGACTAGACAAGTGTATTAGTGTAAGTGGAGAGTACTTTGAAGGGGATTGAAGGTTTGTGCTTAAAATTTGAATAAATAAGTTTAAAAAAATAAGTTCTGTTTCTTTTGGGTACCCCCTCTTATATTTTGTTTTTCCTGTCAAACACAACAGTATACCAAACAACTCGCATACATTGCACTGTGTATAACTGAGTTTATTGGTCGTACGCGGTCGCACTATGTTTCGGCCCATGGTGCCATCATCAGGCGATACAGAGAGTGAACTGTAAAATGTAGTCACGCGCTGTACCAGAGAGTCCAATAAATCGGGTCATCAATTCAAGCCCCGTCTATAGTCACACTCCATAAAATAATGACAGTCGTATAGATGACATATCGAGAAAATTAGCCACCTAAAATGTAGTCCCTGAAGTTATTTGAAAGGCTAGTAACTTTTATTGAATCATCAAGGCGGTGGTCAGTGAAGCAACGCTACTTTCTGGCGGTGAATGCTGGGCTCTGGGAAAGTTAAGAGGAACAAGGAACTGAGGCTGCGCAGATGAGATTCCGAAGATCATTGGCTGGAGGAGCAAGAAGAGGCCATGTCGAAATGGAAACATTCGGCAGCAACTTGGGATGATCCACGAAACTGGAACTACCGTTAGAGATGGCAGGCACCTGCGCAGTGTGTATCAGCGGAGCATGTGCCCGGAACCGCGAAGGAATATGGGACAAAGAAGCACGGGAAAAGCCTAGGAAAATTCGGAAGGATAGGGAATGTAGTACCCAGACCTCATGAAGGACAAACCACATTTCCGCAACATTCTTTGTGTAAACAGTGATCACTTTCTTGAATAGCATGAATTGGTGGCCCTCTCTATTGAAGATGCGTTTTCTGCGAACTAAAAACTGCATTGCCGCTCGTGGGTTCGAATCCCATTCAGGCATCGATGTCTCTGCGTTCATTCTGTGTTTGTGTTGTCCTGTGTGTAGATAGCGGCCTAGCGACGGGCTGATTCCCCGTCTAACTATTTCCTACCGAATGTGTACAGGATTAATAAAACTGAAAAGCGGGCAAGGCCCAACAGCTGTCCCTTTGCTTAATTAATGAAGCACCACTTCTTGAAGGCGCATGGGGAAATGGAGATGTAGCTTCACCGTTATTAATCTCGGCACCATACGAAGGTGAGTGGTCAGCTTCATGCCCCTGCATCTTTACCACCGGGGAAAGAGCCCCCGGTATCCATTGGGGTCTGGTTAGGGCCCAGAACCAGTCTGCACGCTTTGGAGTCGAACCCCTGCCGTCCGGTAAATAGTTCGTCGCTATACCGAGTAAGGTATCCCAACTCCATTATTTTGAAATGATATTTAGACGTGGTTCATATTCCACAGGGTTAACATGCCCCCCCCCCCCACAGTAAATTGGAAATGTGTGGATGAAGTCCGGTAGTTGCATGTGAGGCGGGGCCCAATTAAGTTATGTAAACCTGTACCGCTTCTAACGTGTATTCAGGAGCTGCTTGATGATATACTGGCTGTGCCGACAGATTTTTCATTGTTTTCCTCAGTCACTCCAATCCGGAATAATATCTCGCCTTATTCTATGACCGCTTCCTTCCATATCCTTTGAAGTTCATTATTCATTAGTCAACTGATCATTCAGTAGTAGTAATATTAAGTTGCAGCATCCTGTTGCGATGCATAGATCTGTGTGTGTGTGAGGCCCCGCCTCTCGTTGAAGAGGAGGCCCCATTTCAAAACACATACAAGTCTAGGAAAGGGCGAAAATGTGGTCATGGATCTTGACGGGACCCGAAAGCAAGAGTTACTGTGCCGACGAGGGCCCCCGACCTACCAGGTTGGGGGTTGGACACAAGGGCGACCACCTTGCTCTGAAAAACCATTGCCGCGAAATACAAAGAAGTGAAAACCGGATGCAATCTGGCGAAATCTTCTAAGAAGGGCTATAGCTCATAAGGGGCTTTTCTGCCGTTGGTGATAAGGTAAAGATAGCCCTTTAACGGGCCGTGGAGGCCCATAGGGTTGTGAGACGTCGAGGCTCCCACATTTTCTCTAGACAATCAACACACAAATGGTGGCGGGGTTGTCAGCCTTACGCGCCGGCCGCCCTTTACCCCCCAGGAAGATTCCTGGTACTCATTTCTGTTAGAAGCTGAGTCGACCCCAGGACCATAGTGCGGCTGGAAGGATTAGACCAAGTGAAAAATCCAGTGACCTCATCTGGAATCGAACCCACTACCTTCCGTTTTTAGCATAGTGTTTCCGCCAACTAAGCTACCGTGTGCGGTCGATGATGATATATTAACCACTGTGCTGTAAAGGGTTTAGATCTGTATTATGACGTTTTATACCTGCTGGAAATAGTGATTTTAATACTCAGAAATTCTCGGTTAGCCGTTTGAATACCTGTTTCTTGCTTCAAGTTTGACCTGGCAGTGGTTAAAGACAGCAAACTGGAGACCGACTCGAGATGTGAGGTCTGGTTGTCATGGCAATCATGTCTCTGCTCTGCAAGTCACAACACGTGGTGGGAGTCCAGAAGTCAGGGAGAGCTGGTCGATCATTGAGGAAATCTTGATGAACACACACACACACACACACACTAACTGCTTTGGCTGTTGCTAGTAAACTGATGTATAAGGCCGCGCCATAGCTTAAGCGGTTAGTCACTGGCTTCCCATCGCGGCGGCCCGGGTTCGATCCCAGGTCTGGTCAAGTGGGATTTGTGGTGGACAAAGTGGCACTGGGACAGGTTTTCTCCGAGTACTTCGGTTTCCCCTGCCAATCTTCATTCCACCAATTGCTCCACAATCACCCTCACCTATCATCTGGGGCTGGTACAATAGGCCAGAAGTGGCCGCAGTACAAGGGACTTAGTCCCACCCCACTAGCAATAAAAAGAAACTGATGTATAGAGCATAGAGCATAGGTAGTGCACGACTACCACGCTGATGAGTTACATGAACTGTATTATTGGGTGGCGACTCTACCTGTCAGAAAATTAGTCGGTAATACAGCGTTTGATTTATTTGTATATTCTGTAGCATTCTGGGGAGTCGTCATCTTCTTGATTAAACAACAGTTCAACATACGTAATAGTTATAAATAAGATTCAGGCTAGTGGTTTAGTTGTCAAGAGTTCCTGGCTACAGATCCAGATGTCCTGGGTTCGATTTCCGACGCTAGTCGATTTTCTAAAAAGTAGTGGGTCTGGAACGGGGTCCACTCAGCCTCGTGAGGGTAACTGAGGAGCTATTTCAAGGAAACAGAGATTAACGGCCGTGGGGATTCGTTGCGCTGACTACGTGACACCCTCTATCCGCTAAAGTTGGCACTAAGTTCGCCGACAAGCGGCGGTCGCTCGGTCGGTATAGTTCACTTGCGTACTACAGGCCACGGAGTTTGTTTTTTGTTTTGGAGTCAGTCGGTGGACGGTATGCGTGTATGCATGTACACGAATGGTATTAAACATTTATACCCCAGCGGTTATTATACATACCACTTTATTTACCGTCCGAAATATCAGCACTTTTTTCCCTACTACAATATATTGTCACGTGATGGTGACTCCAGACGGATTTTCGATTGGAGAATTTATTTATTGACCACTTACAGATCGTAACTACAAGTAAGAGTTACACTGTCGCTAATTTCCACACTTTAGGCCGCACACCGGCATGCGTGAAAACATGTAACAGTAAAGACACGATGTCTGCGACATGACGCAGAGAAAGGAGCACAGTTGAAACGAATGAAATTATGAAAACCGCCGCACACCGGTCTGAGTCATGATGCTGACGTCAGCTTCATGCTGGCGAATCACGAATGAAGCAAGACTGCGTCTTTTTTCTCATGTCTTGATGCTTGTCTTGACGCAGTTGGTGTGCGGCTGCCCTAAAGCGTTTCAGTCTGCTGTGTCTTCACCAATTGTTTCCCAGTAACGGCTTCTGACTGTGGAGCTTCTTTAACTTTCGCTCTCACTTCGTTACTAACTGCCTCTTCCTAAACACAGGACAACACATGCACATACTAAACATCCATGCCTTCTGTGGGATTCGAACTCATGATCCCGGTTTCCGAGCTAGCGAAGAAAGTACATGTCTTAGACCGCTCGGCTACCGTGACCTTCGCTGTTATTTCTCTAATGTCCCAAGAAAGGTGAAATTAATTGTCGGTTAGACTCAATATATCCACATCACTGCTGGTAAACTCTTATTATAATCCCATACAGCTCGTGACCCGACAGCGTGTAATTAGCAGGCGGTATTTAATGATCTTTTGTATGGAAAAATTGTCTTACTGTACAGTCGCATCTTACAAACATTCTGAGAACGGTGGCTAGGGACGCAGTGAGAGGGAAGTAAAAAGTAAAGCTATCCCTGTATCTGTAGGGTTGTGAGACGCTGAGGGTCCCACGCAATCTAGACAATCAGCCCAAAGATGGCGGTAAGGTTGTCAGCCTTACGGGCCGGCCGCGCTTTACTCTCCAGGAAAATTATGTATTTTATTCCTAGTACTCATTTCTGTTAGAGGCTGAGTCGACCCCAGGGCCATAGTACGGCTGGAAGGTTGAGGTCAATTGAAAAAAATCCAATGACCTCATCGGGACTTGAACCCGCGACCTTGCCAACCAACTATACTACCGGGTGCCCCCCGACAGTGAGAGGTACAACACAAAAACGTCCACGGTTTGGTCTGTGTGTCCCATGTAACTCGTGACAACATGTAACGGACCCACAGGCATATTTTTACCATGCTTCCGTCCATTCGGGTGTAAGACTTGAGATACAATCAACAAAATGCTGTGATATTTATTAAGCTTATTTAAAAATAGAGCCTGGATAGCTTAGTCTGTATCGCTACGGGTTGGACTGCCGGGGTTCGACTCACTGAAGGGGCAGGAATTTGTACTCCACAGCAGCCAGAACGGTTCTGAGGTTCACCCAGCCTCCTATCCAGTGGGCACCGGTAGCTGTTTCCCCGGGGTTAAAACGGCAAGGGCGTGAAGCTAACCATTCACCTCCATCTGGTGCCGAGGTCAATAAAAGTGGAGCTTACCTCCACTCTCCCATACGTGTGTATGATGTTGTGCTTAGTTAATTAAACAGGGCCCTACTTCTTTCCTTTTTTATTTAAAAATCAGAAAATGGAATAAACATTGGTGAAATTATCCCATATCAGAATTCAACAAAATTTGTAGAAATTTTTATGAGATATTGGAAAGTTACATTATGGGCTTATGCAGACCAGGCTTTTTCATGGATCAGAATGAGTTGACAGACAACTTTTGTGAAAGTCACCCATATCGAATTAAAAAACGATTTAGGTGGTGATACTAGGCCACAGACGGACAGACGCACGAACTGCGTGACATTCACACAGAGCGTTTTTTTTTTTTTTACTTTCTGGGACACTCAGTATGAGAAGTGTTGTAATCGCGAAAAATGCCAGTCTCGAAATTTTAACGGATTTACACGTGTTGAGTGCCTCTGTGTTCCAAAAAAAAAGTGGTTTTGTCATTACGTGGAAAATAATAAAAATGAAAAGTCACAGAGAGTAGAGGAGGCTTCTCATTTAGAGACTTCATAATTTGTTTCGTCATTTATTATTGGGGTGAACAGCTGATCGTGAGACGGGTCGGACATGCAGCACGCATGGGACAAGGGTGCATAAACATTTTGGACGGAACATTACAAGGAATTAAACAATTTGAGACACTTAATAGTAGACGGGCCTCGGACCTGGACGGATCTCCAGGATAAACGACCTAGGCTAAAGAAAAGGGAACGTAAGATTCGGTACTGTGAATATCTTAGAGATATTAGATGGAATGGTATGGATTGAATTGATCTGGCTCAGGATAGGGACTAGTGGAAAGGCTCTTGTGAACACGGTGATGAACCTTCGGGTTCCATAAAATGCTGGGGTATTCTTGAGTAGCTGCAGAATTGACGACTCCTCAAGAAGGGTTCAGCTCCATGAGTAAGTAAGTACTTACTTACGGGTTGGGCTCCAATGGATTAGGATAGAGTCCGTTGGCGGGTTTTTGGGAACACTTGATGAATATTCGACTGAGTGACTATCACTGCCTGAAGAACTGCTCCATAGAGTTATACTCCATCTACTGTGAGGGCAAGGGTGTGTCATAGTCAGTGACGTAAATCTTTCGTCATCATTATAAAGCTGCTATATTTCATTTTCAGCATACGTTCGGTATTCATACGTCGGTGGTAAATTCAGTTATACACAGAAGTTTTCTTCCCTGTTGTTGCCTACAGAAGGCATGACGTGGGAAATTCAAACACGTGCACAGACGTTTTCTTCCACTTGGTTGCCTACAGAAGACATGACGTGGGAAAATTAAACATACTTACACAGAAGTCTTCTTCCCTATGGTTGCCCACAGAAATCGTGACGTGGGAAAATCAAACATAAATACACAGGGATTTTCTGCCGTATGGTTGCTTACAGAAGGCAAGACTTGGTGAATTCAAACATACGTATACAGAAGTTTTCTTCCTTGTGGTTGCCTACAGAAGGCGTGACGTGGGAAAATGAAACATACATACACAGGACTTTTCTTCCGTAAGCTAGCTTGCTATGTAATCTTGTTCGTAGAGTAGATGGACCATACTTGTAAGTACAACGGGCTACATGTCTCTTTACACTGACGGCTGCTAACCATGGAAAGTAAAGTCACTTGAGATCAGCGCCTATTACAAATTCACTTTCACAATACAAGGCAGGACGAAGCATGCTACCCACCTTAATGCTCTTTAAGATTGCAGTTACATAGCGGAGCAAAAGTATGCTAATGATATTGGTGACAGTGTAAGTGGAAAACCTGTTACGTGGAGGTCGAAAGATGAAAGCCTACGACACATATTTCTTTTACTGAGTGGCATAACAAGGTGAAGTTTTGGCAAGAGAAAACAAAGTTTTTGGCTTACTTTTCCTCGGAATTTTCGTAAGATTTTATTCAAGTCTATTTAACTTTAGCGCCAAAATAAAGTAAATTGCTCTCTGCTCGTAACTGTGGTAACGGTCCGCTTATATACTTGGACCCTTGTCTTCAGTAGAAACAATTTTTGTAAGATTTGAGGTTTTCATAGTAGTAACTGAAGATTCTGTCATCTTGGATGTGATTGCATAATTTGGTAGACATTTACCAACGTTTCGGAAGAACCTCTTGTCCCTTGTCTCTCATGCGATGTGGGACGGTATATGATTGTAGGGCCAATGTGTGTGTGTGTGTGATTACATTCTCACGCCCTGGTAATTTTCATGTACGCGTATGGGTGGCAGCTCTGTGTTCGAAACTGTGCCATCTGAAGTATAAAGATGTAACTTTATTCACTGTTGTAACGGAGAAGGAGGGAACGAGATAAGGGTATGAAAGGTGGTGAAGAATGAAGATAAAAAAAAAGATCCCCCCTTAAATGCCAACAGCCTTTCACATTATTTTTATGTAATAAACTACATGTTCCTAAAATGAGTTACAAACTTATATGGATATTATAAACGTTTGCCAGCATCACCAGGTGTTCGTACGCCATGTTTGTGATACAGAGATAAGTTCTCTTGTGGTTTCAGGATTGTCAGTTCGTTTCCTGATTGATAATATTTCAACCGAGAACAATACCCATATATCTTGAATACGATTGTTAATGTACCTCTCTAATCGCTAAGCAGGTATGTCTATATCATTGTCCCTGTCAGAACAATACTAGTTAGATAACATTTAAGAGTGGGCTTGCTTTTAAAATCTGGACAATTGCCATGCAACGTTCACGAGAAAGTTTACAAATCGTGGGTACTCCTAATGTCATCTGGGTTTGTTTGTAATGTGATAGTTACAGGGGAATATAAAACAAGGAAAATATCAGAGGATGCTAAAGCGATCATTACGATTATATCTATATATAGTAAAGGGGAATAAACTTGTTTGTTACACTCCCTGCTATAAAACTTGTGTCGCGCTGGGGGCAAAGGGCATTTACAGATATAATAAATTAAGTACGGTAACGTTGTGTTATATGCTGCGTTCTACACCTTTATTTATTAAAACTGTGTAATAAATATTAAAAAAGTAAGCACGTGCTTAGTGTACGTTTCTTTATAATTATTCATAACTCATAACGTCTCTGTTCAGCAAATTGAAGATATTTGAAAGCTGGACCTCCCCTGTGGTCTAGTGGTTAGAATTCCTGGCTACAGATTCAGTGGTCAGGGTTCGATTCCCGGCGCTACCAGGTTTTCTGAGAAGTAGTGGGTCTGGAACGTTGTCCACTCAGTCTCATGAGGATAACGGAGGAGCTGTTTCAAGGAAATAGCGGCTCCTGTCTAGAAAACCGAGATTAACGGCCGCGGGGATCCGCGACGCCCTCTATCCGCTAACGTTGGCACTAACTTCGCCGACAAGCGGCGGTCGCTCTGTCGGTATAGTTCGCTTGCGGACTAAAACCACAGTGTTTGTTTTGTTTGTTTGGATCTCTAAATAATACCACTGATAAATCTTCTAAACATTAGAAGGCATAGATTTTACCACCGTTCCTAATGAAACGCAGCCGGGATAGCTCAGTCAGTATAGTGACTGGCTACTAGCTGGACGGCCGGGATTCGATTCCCTGAAGGGGAAACATGTTTTTTTGTCTCCTCTCCACAGAGTCCAAATACGCTCGGGGGTCCACCCAGCCTCCTGTAGAACGGATACATAGTGCTATTACTCCGGGGTAGAATGGCTGGATCTTGAAGCTGACAACTCAGCTCCGTCTAGTGCCGAGGTCAAGAATGGTGGAGCTATACTTCAACTCCCCCATATGTCTTCATGGAATAGTGCTTAATTAATTGAGCACAAGGATAGCTTTACCGTCTTAACTTAATATCTTTCGCCATTTAAAATATTTTTCGATATAGTAAGAAGCAGTTTTTCTTGCTGGTAGTCGGGGTTCGCTTCTCAGTGTGGCCGCCACCTCGTACAGACCGGTTCTGGGACTCACCTGGTCAGCTGACGAAGGGGACCGGTCCTTCCCTCTCAGTGGGTTAAGCAGCCTTAGTGTGAAACTTCAGTATAGTAATAATAAAATATAGCGCCACGTCAAGTTCAAGTTTTATTTTTAATAACACATTTGTTTAACCTCTTTAAAAATGCTATTAAAACATACGTGTTTGTTGTGATCTTGAAACTTACTGGACACTTACGTGTGGTTCGGGGGTTTAGAATCTGTCGATTTTTGTCTGTAATGAAGAGTATCATCTCTTGGGATGACACCGTGTAGTCCGGTAGAATTTACCGACGTTTTAAAGGAACGTACTGCCTCCATATTGAAGGTCGAAGAGTGAGCCAAGTAAGTAGAAAGATTCTTTGCTACTTGGCTTATTCTTTGACATTCAAGATAAAGGCTCTACGTTCCTCGGAAACGTCGCTTAATTCTGACTAAAGGCTGTCACATTTCAGAAGATGGTACTCCTCATAGTGACCGCTGTGAGAACCTTAATGCGGACTGTACATAGCTGACTTAATCACTGGAATTAACCCAGGATTTTATTTTGCAACTGCCGGCCGGTTAGGATTATTGCAGTTGGCAGTGCGAACTGGATAATGGACTTTGGGGGTAATATTATTAAAATGAATCCCCTTAAATGCAATGCAATTTCTAGAACCATTATTAAAAGTGAAATTTGTTTTGTAAAAAGAAACCGACGATTTAGATAACCACACATTAGGTATTTGTGATTGCGCTGAATGGGTTATATGCACACAGTGCAGTAGGGTCGGAGGGATGTGAGCTATGGTATTGACCTGATTAACCTGATATATATTTTTTCTCTCATGAGCGTGAGATTGAGTCCAGTTGGTGCTGCGGTCACTTCTGGCCTATTGTACCAGCCCCAGATGATAGGTGAGGGTGATTGTGGAGCAATTGGTGGAATGAAGATTGGCAGGGGAAACTGAAGTACTCGGAGAAAACCTGTCCCATCGCCACTTTGTCCACCACAAATCCCATTTGACAAGACCCAGGATCGAACCTGGGCCGCCGCGGTGGGAATGAAGTCAGCGACTAACCGCTTGAGCCATGGCGCGGCCTAATCTAATCTTAAGTATCGAATGTCATTTGTTTTGGTAAGAATCTCACAAGAAATGCCTGTCATGTACTTACAGTTGCATGGAAGGTTAAACCGCCATATGTATTGATAGTAACATGTTCACCAGCACGGGAGAGCAGAGGAGACCCTGGTCTTGGGCTTTTACCATATTAGGCCGCATCTGCAAACCCATTAATGATTTTACGGGTACTGCCAGGCATGTAATAGCCATGCTATAAACACGCTTATGAATACGTTTTACGTATCAGTGTTAGAACCCACAAGTTAGTTACATACAGCTGTTGGCGAATACACAAGTGCTTCCTCCGCAGGTTGTCGGATTGTGGCCAACACAGATGGCCCTGTGAGTATGGAACATATCTTATGTTCAAACATTAGATAACGTTGAAATGTAAACATGAAATTATTACGATTGTGAACATCATATACTCGTACATACAAATAAAAATATTTGTCATAAGTTGACTTAATTTTGAAATAATTTAAATAACGCCAGGGGGCTCTTTTCCCTGGGGGTAAAGCAACCGGGGCGTAAAGCTGACCACTCACCTCCAGCTAGTGTCCAATCCAAGAAAATATGGGCCTATACACCCACTCCCCCATACGACTTCATGGCGTAGTGCTTAACTCGTTGAGTACAGGGACAAATTTACCTTACCTTTTTTTTAAATGACACCATTTTCAAACTGTAAGTTGATTTCACCTCACATCACTGATGATTTATGATACTTTCTAAGCTTTATGGTTGCTTGAAGTACCCACCACAGTACAAAAATGTACTACCAGATGTTACCTTCATTGCACGCGAAGAAAACAATAAACTTGACAGTACTGTCTCCTCGTGATCATCCAGCAACTTGTTATTCAAACTGCTGAGATGTATTTCCAGGTGTTCTATATCGATAAAAAAAAGGCAGAGCTATCCCCGTAACAGGCCGTGCAGGCCCATGGGATTGTGAGACGTCGAGGCTCCCACATTTTCTGTAGACAGTCGACTCACAGATGGCGGTGAGGTTGTCAGCCTTGCGCTCCGCCCTCTTTTCACAGGAAGAACAGTGTCACTCTGGCCATAAAGTGATTATGTCCCTAGAGATCTCGTAATCTGTAGGCGAACAGTTGTTGGTGATGTATCAAATAGCCTAGGTACGTTTTATATATATATGTATGTATATAAGGTTGACAATAAAGTTCGCGAACTCGCCACCCCGTGCTTGTCGAGGCAGCAGTGGACAGAAACTTCAGTATGGTTTGACAACGTTGGCATATCAGCGTTTCACAGCTGTGTTGTTGTTGATCTACGGCAGTCTCTTTCTGAGTGGCGTCTATTATTGTCTGAGTGTGTTTTGGTGTGCCGTCGCAAGAATGTTGGTGCTTGAATTAGAGCACTGTCTGTGAGGGAGTTTTTAGCAGGTAAACAAACAACTGTGCTGGAGCAGCCTCCCTATTCACCGGATTTAGCCACCAGTAATTTTTTTTCTGTTCCTGAAAATGAAGTAAATATTGAAGAAAATGCATGTAGATGAGACTGATGACATCAGGAGTAATAAGACGGCAGCTCTGAAGGTCATTCCACAAAACACAGTTCCAAAATTGTTTTGAAGGTTGGACTAGGCGCTGACGTCAGTAAATAGCTCCCCAAGGGGAGTACTTTGAAGTGATATCCAGCACTGAAGTTCGTAACATTTTTACCGCGATGAGTTCGCGAACTTTATTGTCAGACGACGTAGGATCTAATGAAGCGTGAGAGCCATGAATGACTAATTACGAAAGATTTGGAAGGAGACGATGTTTGTTAACTTCGAAATATTTCTTCTAGAGACAGAAGTTTTGGATATTTATGTCTAAAATGTGGCCAGTTTGTTTGCAGTTTGCAGCTACGTGAAACACTCTTCATGTATCCCACTTTATGATTTTCTTTAATTAAAGCTTGGATCATATATCAAGGCAGAAGAGTGAAGAACTTCCGAATATGTCTCTTCGAAACCTCAGGAAATATCTACCAGACTACACGGCGTCACATCGTAGACGTTAGATTTTCGTATACAGACTCATTCATGAACTCAGCGGCCAGAAAATTCTGAATCGGATAAATGTGGGTTGGGATAAATTATAGGGCCATTATTTTACACAGGAACATTGTTAAACGACTAACAGATGACACGGCGTCAGGACTCAGAAACCGTAGTCACCGCTGTGAGAACCTCGGTCGATTCATATTCCCCTTCTCCCTCCGCGTCTTCTTCCGTTGTTTTCTCATTTTGTTGCTAGTCACATAGTACCTCGCTACATTTAAATAATGGCTCTGTTTACTTCTGTAAACTTTCCCTATGCTTAATTTAATTAATTAACCGCCACGCCATAAAGAATGGGACAGTGGAGGTATAGCTCCACCATTCTTGCCTTCTGTATTAGAGTTGAGTGGTCAGCTTCATACCATTTTATTTATTCTCTTAGTGGAGGGGGTGGAGTCCAACTGGGTCCACTCGGCACGGCGGCCACTGGTTGGCTTATTGTACCTGCCCCGGGTGATTATGATGATGGAGAATTTGGTGGAATGAAGATTGGCAGGGGAAACCGAAGTATTCTGAGAAATCCCGCCCCAGCGCCACTTTGTCCACCACAAATCCCACTTGACCAGACCCCGGGATCGAATCCTGGCCGCCGCGGTGGGAAGCCAGCGACTAACCGCTTGAGCTGTGGCGCGGCCAGCTTCACACCATTGCTAATTTACTCGCAGAGAAAGGGTCCACGGTACCCATTGTATAGGTCGTTGGGCGGGCCTCAGAGCCGGTCTGGACTCTGTGGAGGAGAGACAAAGTTTCTTGCCCTACCGGGAATCGAAATTCCTCGCTGTATCAATTTTTATATTCCGGCTCTTGTTACATTAGGTTATTTTCTTTCTTAGTATTGGAAGGATTCAGTTGAAATTTGAGTCATGGACACCCCTATAGGTTTTGATGCTGCTGTGGAGGTTACCGTGGACTGAAACAGGTTCGCTCCTCTAATGAGATCACGCGCATGCTCTGTTGTGTTCGACTGATTTCACTTGCTGTCTACCATTGTAATTAACGTTACGGGCGTTTAAAGATGCTTCTTTTATACGTATAATGTGCCAGCGTTTACTGGTCGATCAAATTTCGTTCTGTCGCAATTAAATGCTCCTTTAGGCCCGTGATTCTCCAGTAATTTTCGCTTTTTTGTCAGAAATGTGGCCACACAGCGTCTATTTAATAGCTACACCAGTAGCTCAGTTTGTATAGCATCGACTGGAAAGAAGAGAGATTAGTGAATAATGAATTGGAAAGGACGAGGGATATCCGGAAAGTAAGGATACAAGTCCACTGAAAATGCAAGGGACATATTTTTTGTTTTTCTGAAATGGCAGAGCTGCCGTATGAGATAGGAACCGTATGACAGGGCAGAGTTCACCGGCCATAGTCACGGCAACGGTGTACTCGCAGTGTCTTTAAAATGGCCGTGTCGATTCAAAATCCCGCCAAATGTGAGGTTTGTGCAGTAATTCGAAATTTTCTCTAAGTTTCTACCCCTCTTCCCTGTATAGCGACCGGCTACGAGCTGTACGACCGATGGGTCGGAGTTCGAGTCCCTGTAGGGTCAAGAATGTTCCCTTCTTCAAGTCGTCCGGATCAGCTCTGTCGTCTACCCAACCTCCTATCCAGTGGGTAGCGGGGGCTCTTTCTTCGGCGGTAAAGCGGCCAGGGTGTGAAGCTGACCACTCACCAACTAGTACCGAGGTCAAGAAAATGTGGATCTATACATCCCCCTTACGCCTTCGTGGCGCAGTGTTTAATTAGTTAAGCATAGGGAGAACTTTACCCTTTATCTACCCCTCTTCATCCTTCTTCGGCCTAGATATTCACCCCAGCAGCTATAGACACACACACAGATGCAATGGGTGATGGAAGAAATACATAATGAGGAGCTTTATGATTCGCACTCTTCTTAAGATATCGCCAGGGTGACCAAACCAAGGACAATATGGTGGGAAAGACCCGCGGAGCAGATGACAATGTTGCGGGAGGCGGAAAGTGTAGGCATTTTGTTAATGGGCCGATGGTTTTTAAAATGAATCATAAAAAGGGACTTGAGAGTGTTCACTTGCTTCAGCTGGATTGAGGATAAAGGCCCGGTCGTCATAAACAACGGTATGGGACCTTCCGGTCTCATAAAATGATTGGAATTTCTTAACCGTCTGAATGACTATGAATTTATCAAGTGGATTACTTCTTGTAGATGACAGGTTACACTTACCAAAACATTTTTGGACTCGCCCTAAATAAGAGATAGGTATCGGTAAGCTCCGGGAGGCTAACGGCCGTTAGAGGCACATAAGTTGGCGGACAACCCGAACGTGTCCACTAGTAAATTTTCCCAGAAGAAACTACTCATCATAACCGTTGTGAGAACATCCTTTTCTGTCCTAGTTCCACGCGTGTGCGTGCTGTATCACAATTTTTATTGTATATTTTCTTGTTGTCTCCCGCTGAGTTAGGTGATTAAATAGCTGTGTAAATCTGACAAGGGTTGTCCAGTGATTGAGATTAACTCTTCCTAAGGGGCTCAACTGAGTAGGTGTCTTCCTCTTCCACCTGAAGACGGATACATCCGGTTTCCGAAACGTTGTGTTTTCTATTTTCTATAATACCGGACGATGGAAACAGTCCCAAAACCCAGTAATTCTGTGTGTTATACACCATCGTTAGAACCCGTTATAATGTACCTAAAATCCTAAAAAGAAATTGTTTTAATGCAGGCGAGTAGTTAACAAACAATAAGGCCCAGGAATAACTAACTGCCTAATTTAATTTCAGTATAATTTGAATATTTGATACAAGTAAAAAAGAAAAAACTTTAGTATGTACGAATAATGAATTCGGTAAGAGAATACAATTTGAGAGACTGCAATGTTGGTATTACTGATGGGAGGGATTTATAAAGTGTTCCGTTCAGATGACCTCAGGTGGCTTGATATATATACCATGTTTCATAAAGATCGATTCAGGCGTTTGAAAGTTGTTAAGGTGGGGATACACACACAGGCAGCAAGGTGATCTGATAAGCCTAATTTTATTTTTGAAAATAAAGGAAATGGGCTAGGAGTAATTTCGATAATTCACACCACAGACATTCTCAAGAGGATCTGTGCTCCGTGGAGTTCATCTGAAGCACAGGGGTCACTAACAAGAACACATTTTCACCACCCTTTGCAAACTTAGGAGTGACCTCATATCTGAAGTGAATCCAAACCAAGCAAACATGTGAGGTCTTGGAACTCTGTAAGTGGTTGACTGAAGCGAGCGATTCCTGTGATGTGTTTGTAGCATTTGGGGGTGGGGTGGAGGTTATAAAACAAAGACATTCATGGTGAATAAACGTTAAACATGCCTGGAAATTGCGTTTGAAAGCTATTTGATTAGTATACAGTTGTTGCTAACCTTTGTAACCATCCGTAGCCCTTTAGGACCGTCACAGACCGAATTACGTCCTCGTAAATTGAGCTCTGCTGTAAGAAAGAAGGATTAAAAAAAAAAGATGTTCATGCCTTCTAATGGAGGCCGGATCCACACTTCAAAGGGCCGCCACATCAGCTGTGTTTGCTCCAGAACAAGAAACCTCTCTCTCAGTCGGCAGGCTGACGCTTAAACTTAAAACGGAAGGGGAAAGGCTGCGTTGCCAAGTAAATTCATTGCGTTAGTTTTATTAATAGAATACTTTTCTGGGAAAGAGGGAAAATGGAGAGGCGATATTCATGTAACAGAAACTGAATTTCTGCTCAGTATCTGTTGGCTCCGCCTGGAGAGGCGGGGTTTGTGAGCGAATAAAGATGTTTGGCAAAGCTCAGTCGATATAGCAGTCAGGCTACGGGCTGGATGACTGAGGAGTCGGGGTTTGATTTCCGGTGAAGGACAAGATATTTTTCTGTACTCCACAGCGTACAGACAGACTCTTGCGCTACCCAGCCTCTTATCCGATGGGTACCAGGGGCTCTTTCCCCGGGGGTAAAGCGTTAGGGGCGTGAAGCTGACCACTCACCTCTGTCTATTGCCGAGGTTAAGAATGGTGGAGTTATACCTCCACTCCAACATGTCTGCATGGCGCGATGTTTGAGTAATAAAGCCCAGGCTAGGTTTACTATGACGTCAGCGTGTACCGAACAAGTTGGGCTGGCGGTAACGCTCCAGACTTTTATTCGGGAGATGCCAGATTCGAATCTCGGCACGTCACTGACAATACTGATTAAGCTTTCTTTTCCGCCATGATTTTCCTTGTCCCCTCCAGGCCTCGATTAGGTCACGGTTGCGCCGTTCCAAATCCCTAATTAATTTTTAATTCGCTTAGTGGGCGGTGGAGTCCAACTGGGTCCACTCGGCACGGCGGCCACTGATTGGCCTATTGTAGCCTGCCCCGGTGATTATGATGGAGAATTTGGTGGAATGAAGATTGGCAGGGGAAACCGAAGTACTCGGAGAAAACCCGCCCCACTTTGTCCACCACTAATCCCACTTGACGAGATCCGGGATCGAACCCGGGCCGCCGCTGTGGGAAGCCAGGGACCAACCGCTTGAGCTATGGCGCGGCCTTCCAGATCCCTAACTATTCATCTTGCCGTCGCACACAGCCGTTCATTCCAAATTTCGTTAAACGTAGTGTGTGTGTGTGTGAGAAAATGCTGTGTAGCAGCTTTGAAGCAGGGAATATAAAATACTTGTCAGCTTGTACACTTACTGAAAGTGACAGCAGCAGCCATGTTGTTTGTTTTGATACCCGTGCTGTGCCCTGCGCGAGTTTAAAGAATACAGTACTGACAACATTCCAGACTTGTTTGTGTGGTTTAAAGGTAAATTAAGCAACACGCAATGAAGACATATGGGGGAGTGGATGTATAGCTCCACCATTCTTAACCTTAGCATTAGATGCAGTTGAGTGTTTCGGCCGGTTTACCCCGAATAAGAGAGCTCTGGTATCTATAGGATAGGGAGGCTGGCTGGGCCTCAGAACCGATCTTGACACTGTGAAGAAGATAAAACTCTTGCTGTCGTCTGGAATCTGACCCCCATACCTACTGAGCTATCCCGGCTGTGGGAGAGTTGAGGAAGGCACGATGTTGGATAAAACGGAAAGGGAAATTTTCGTTTAGGAAATGCTGGTTTTTTGTGAATTGCAAGTGTACTAGTTAGGCCTATCATGCCTATCAGCGTGCAGCATCTTGTTGTGATAGTGGCAGGGAGCTGTACCTTCACTGCTCCATGCGTCTTTATGGCATATATTCTAAATGGTTCTGACGATAATGTGTATCTTTACGACAAATGATACAAACTCCGTCCAAAGTGCAAACAATATATATTATATGTCTTTGATCTTGCTCTCTTCTACACTACATGTTTCGGCCTCTAGCGGCCATCATCAGGTGTATACTC
Source organism: Cryptotermes secundus (assembly GCF_002891405.2). Classification (NCBI taxonomy): domain Eukaryota; kingdom Metazoa; phylum Arthropoda; class Insecta; order Blattodea; family Kalotermitidae; genus Cryptotermes; species Cryptotermes secundus. Next base: position 121,632 of record NW_019743157.1, on the reverse strand, counting down.
TTACGTTGCTGCCACACTGAACCCAGTCTAAAATTTAACATTTAAAAAACACATTGTTATTTTCTTCGTTATTATCAACATCTACCTCGTTGATATCTGTCTGGTATGTAGATTATTTTGCACACGTCAGTTTTGATTTTCCTGTAGTAATTTAGAGAAAATTTTACNGCACTATAAAATCTTTAGTTATAATTTTAAAATCCTGTAAAATTTTCTCTAAATTACTACAGGAAAATCAAAAATGACATGTGCAAAATATCAACGAGGTAGATGTTGATAATAACGAAGAAATAACAATGTGTTTTTTAAATGTTAAATTTTAGACTGGGTTCAGTGTGGCAGCAACGTAAGAGTATACACCTGATGATGGCCGCTAGAGGCCGAAACATGTAGTGTAGAAGAGAGCAAGATCAAAGACATATAATATATATTGTTTGCACTTGGGACGGAGTTTGTATCATTTGTCGTGTAGAGTGCAACAGGATGCTTAAATATAATAATGTGTATCTTTACGGATTACTTGGTTTTCGGAATTTGTCCAACTTCCGGTTTTCTAAAGAACGCGTCGTTTAGGAAACTGGATCTGTTTCCGTCCTTTGGTGATGAGCTGGGAGGTTCAATGATTTAACCTCACTCACTCACTCACTCACTCACTCACTCACTCAACAGAGTTGATGTCTCTCAACTCCTTACCTGAGGATAGATAAAGATAAAGATACTGTGTCAGAAACTTTGTGTTCTCTAGAATACAGAACGGTGGACAAAGTCCAAAAACCCAGTAATCTCGAGAACTAAGAGATAATTTTACCGTACCCTTGCCTTTCCAGTCTATGACATAACAAATTTCGTACAAACANAGCCTGCTCCAACCGGTCCAGACTAGTCGAAGAGGAGGATGCAAGATGACCGCCTGCCAGAGGTTGGCCCCATGCTTCTGGTTGACTTTCCAGTTATCATACTTGCAAACAGGACGCTATTTTCAGAGCATGGGTCGTCGCCATCTTTCCACGGAGCCATAGTATTCTTATTATATTCCAGAATGCTTAAGTGCAGACCTGTCTCTCTACAGGTGCTTAACTGGTTCGAGAAACACTTATATTTCCTTCATATAAAAGCTAAGAGCCGGGATAGCTCGGTAGGTATAGCGACTGGCTACGGACTGGACTACCGAGGGGTCGGAATTTGAGTCCCGGTACGGCAAAGAATTTTCTCCACGTCGTCAGACCGGCTCTGGGGCCCAGCCAGCTTCCTATCCAATTGGTACCGGGTGCTGTTTTCCTGGGGGTAAAGTGACCGGGGCGTGTAGCTAACCACTCACCTCAAACTAGTGACGAAGTCAAAATATGGATATATACATCCACTCCCCAATACGCCTTCATGGACGATTTTACATTATGGATTGCAAATTTATACTCTTCTCTTTCTGGTTCTATGTAATTGATAAGACATGTTTTTGTGGGTCATTATTTGAAACACTTCGACACGACTCGCATCAGTGAAGAGATTCAGTCGTTACATCCCCTTTCGAAACCAGATCATTTGGGAATAGAATAAAGGCCCCACTTTCTTTTAAATGTTTTCAACTGTGCAGATAATTTAGCGGAAAACTAAGTGTGGGACTCTTCCAGAATGCAACACCTTATCTAATTTTATCATTGTGAATTATTTCCCTCAGGAATACAAACTTCCAGAGTATTTCCTCTTCTCGATACTCGGTTGCAAGATATACCGACAGATATCGCTGTATGAACGAATCATCATAATGGCATCAAATAAAAAAAAACTCCGTGATTTTAGTCCGCAAGCGAACTGTACCGACCGAGCGACCGCCGCTTGTCGGCGAAGTTTAGTGCCAACTTTAGCAGATAGAGGGTGTCGCGTGGTCAGCGCAACGAATCCCCACGGCCGTTAATTTCGGTTTTTTAGACCGGAAATGGCGTCATTAATAATATTTATTAAAAGCAAAAGCTTTTGAGTGTCTTGTCGCCGGAAAATAGTCTATGTGAAACGTTCTCAAGATAGAAGCTGTAAAGGGAAACGGCATTATGGTCAAACTCTTAAGTTCTATTGAACATTGGGTAAAACGGGTAGAAATGTCAGAAAAGTGGTTTGGGAAGCTGATCGCGATATGTTACTAGGGGCTACTCCTTTTGTTTAAAGGTATTAAAAGAGAAAAATTTAAATTCCGATAAAAACTTGAAGGGCAAGTCAGGGCCAGAGTCAGTTGTGTTACGACGGACGGTCAGTCGGCCAAACTGTCTTGGTGTCAAGCACCCATCTGGGGCCCAAGACCAGGACAGGTCAGTCGTTTACAGTTGCTGATGGTCCTCGACAGCGCAGTCATATTTAGCGCTGATGAACTATAGTGCCCAATTCCACCTAAATAGTATATAAAAATTGAGTCCGTACATCCTAGGAAATACATTACGGCTCCCCTACTAAGCCCAACCGGTTAATGCTGTTTAGGGAAACAGTCGCTGTTTATTGTGAAAACCATACGGAACACACAAATAATATAGAGATTCAGTCCGTACCTCACAGGAAACACATCACGTCTCCGCTACAAAGCCCAACCGGTTAATGCTGTTTAGGGAAACAGTCGCTGTTTATTGTGAAAACCATACGGAACACACAAATAATATAGAGATTCAGTCCGTACCTCACAGGAAACACATCACGTCTCCGCTACAAAGCCCAACCGGTTAATGCTGTTTAGGGAAACAATCGCTGTTTATTGTGAGGACCATAAGGAACACACAGATACAGTCTGTGGGCAGAGTGCACAGTTCTAATATGTTAAAGCAGGTGGTACATATAGTAACCACTGAGCCTGAAAGGGTTAACCAAGTTCATGATCTCAAACCTGTTTGAGGACTAGATGCCAGAACTCTGATAGCAACTAGTTGCCTGTCGTGGTTACAGTAGCCGTCTAAAATAGCTCGATACGCCACTGCCCTCCCAGTTTGCTGCTGCTGCTGCATCGTTTAACACAAAAATAGCACGATACAGCGCTGTTTCAAACAAGCGGCACGAAATACGCGGTTTTTGGCTAAATCTTGTACGCAGATCCTGGAAGACGCTGTCAGTTTTTTATTATTATGCTCTATATTTGTCTTGTGTGCAGAACATGAGCGTAGGCATAGCACTTGTGCAGTTTGAGCTAATGACATTGTGTAAATGAGTGTACACTGTTATTCACAAATTTAAGACGGATTTCTTACGTTACGCTTGAGAAGTTATTAGAACACTAAGAAACAAGAAGTTACGGGAAGAACAGTTGCCTACTTTCCTTTGATACGACCCGTCCCACATAGAAAACAACAGGTCCAATAGTTCTTCTATTGTTGCGTGCGTATTCGTTGCCGCGGTAACGATTTTATCGAGCCGTTGCGTAGCATCAGTTGGGGGATACATATCGAGACAGACTGATAGGAGGGATTTATGAATTATGTTGTTGAGATGGGTTCAAGTGCCATGATTTACAAAGATTGGTTCAGGCATTAAAAAATTGATAAAGGGATACACAGGCGCACATAGAGCGTGGTGATCTCATAAGCCTACCTTTAAGTTTTCAAAATAAGGAAACTAGACAAAAAATAAAAGAGGCATGTTTTCCTTGAAGATTGATGGAAAATGTTTACGTTCCCACGTGTAGTGAGCGTATCAGAATTGACTCAAAAACATTTTATTTTTATGATACCACAACCTTAGTGGCTAGAGTTAATCGAAGGAGGGGCCCAGAGTCAAACAAAATTTCGAGCATTTCAAACGTCATGGCAAATTAATACAATCCTAGCCTTACTGTGGCCCTGGGGTGGCCTTAGCTTCTAAAAAAATGAGTATAAAGAATCTTCCCGGTGGTACAGGGCGGCCGGAGCGTACGGCTGACCTCACCGCCACCAATGAACCGACTGTCTAGGAAATGTGGGAGCCTCGACGTCTCAGAACGCTATGGTCCTCCAAAGCCTGTTAGAGGGATAGCTTCACGTTTTTAAGAATGTTAGGCTCATGTGACTTATATGGCAGTCAGTATGTATACAGTGTTTGAAACCGTGTTGTAGGTTTTGTTAATTATTGTTTAGAACGTACGTCCTGAAATGAAATCCCTGGTACATCAATAATTCCATGGAGTAAAGTTTCTCAGAAGCTGATAGTTGCTCACGTGATAACGTATTACTCAGGGACTGCTTAGGATCATTAAAAATAAATTTCAAAAGACGTTTCCTGCTACAACATACTATTTAAAAACATTTTCCATTAGTTTACCGTATTTACGCATGTATAGGCCGCATGCGTGTATAGGCCGCAGTACAATTTTCAGACAGAAATTATAGAAAAAATAATTTTCTTGGAATATTATTTCAGGTAGAACACTCTGTATTACTAATTATGAATATATATATTTTTTTTAATGAAGTGTGATTTCGAATATTTCGAATATAAGCCGCACCCAAGTTTTCCTCTTGAATTTTTGGCAAAAAATGTGCGGCCTATACATGCGTAAATACGGTAATTTAATTTTTATTGTTTTCCCCGGTTTGAACTTTACTTCTTTAACAACAGGTGTAATAAACATGTTTATAATTTATTCTTTTTTACGTTCTAAGTGTCTGTCCATTACCGTTAATGATGAATATGGTCAAATAAGAGAGAAAAAATTAAAATCTAAACATCAAACGTTTCATATATGTATATAAGAAGGAAGTATTGTTGAATAATCAGTTTCTCTTGCATCAACTGAATGGGCTTAATACAAGAATATAGGAGGAGACATGTTTGTTGTAGCTTTGAACTCTTGAGTATTTCATACTAGAAAAAGGAATAGACTAGAGAAAAATTTCTTGTAATTTGTCAGCTTTATAATACTTCATACTAAACAAAAGGAAATAAAATTTAACTGTCAGTTTCTCATACTTCATGCTAAAGAAATAAAGAATAAATGATTTATATGTACCTGCCAGTTTTTCATACTTAGTACTTAATAAGAAATAAAACATATCCTACCATACGTCATCGAAAGTGGAAAAGAATGGAGAAAATATTTTTCTAACGATAAACTTTTAGTGTTTTATACTAAACACGAATAGACGATTTTGTTAACAATGCAGAATGGATGGGTTTCCGTGACACAAACAAATGCATTCATTAATGAATTGACAACATGTTTGGGCCAAGATAGGCCATCAACAGGTGATTCTTGAGAGATGCACAAAAGCTGAGGGATACACATAAACTACAATGCTAGTACAAAATGTTCCCTGCCATTATTTGTGTATTGCTGTTGAATCACATGACAGCCTATCTGGGCAGAAACTTATTGCAAATTAATTAATGGAAACATTTGTTTCTATGACGTTAACCCCCCCCCAAAATAGAAACTAACTCCGTGGCCTGTAGTCCGCAAGCGAACTATACCGAGCTGACGACCGCCGCTTGTCGGCGAAGTTAGTGCCAACGTTTGTGGATAGAGGGTGTCACGTAGTCAGCGCAACGGATCCCCACGGCCGTTAATCTCGGTTTTATAGACCGGGGCCACTGTTTTTTTTAAATAGCTCCTCAGTTATCGTCATGAGGCTGAGTGGACCCCGTTCCAGACTCACTGTTTCTCAGAAAACGTAGCTCCGGGAATCGAACCCGGACCTCTGGATCTGTAGCCAGGAACTCTGACCACTAGACCACAGAGGGGGTCACTACAAACAGGATGCAACACTACAAACGTTTTGACAGTGAACTTGCGACCGGCTGATCCCCCGTTCAAGGAATCCTACCGACTCTGTATAGATATGATTAAGGAATTGAAGAAGCGGCTAAGGTCCAAAGGGCTGTAGAGCCATAAAGAAAAAGAAAAGAACTTTTCAGACTTCATGCTAATTTGCGCAGGAAGAAAAAATTGTCAGAATCAACTTCGCAGCCTTCACAACACAATCTTGTGAACATAGCTTCCACATCACAAATAAACAGTCGGAGAACTATGTACCCAGGCGGAAATCGAGGTTGAGAGCCTTGGAAGAAAAGTGAAGTCCCCGCCCCCCCACTTTCCCTCCCCCTCTTATGCTCCATCTGGCTGCCCAACCGGAACCCTCTTGGAGGTGTTCCTTGCCCACTGCATTTACACTCCTTAACATATGAACCGTGAAATATGTATCATCTGATAACTGCATGCACTTCTGTCATCTTCACTTCAAGTTTTCACCAGCACCTGAAAGGAAGTCTACCATTGAATAGTTAAAACTGTACCACGCATGCGCCAATGCAGTTAACGCTTCTTTAGAAGGGGTTTCACCTTCACTGAACGCTCCATTTTAGTTCATCATGAAGGGGGGAAAAATCGAACAAATGAACATTTGCAACATAATACGTCACGATTGTGAGATTGACGTCCAAGGGGTGTGCAAAGTATGGAGTCATGCTCATACGATTTTAAGATATTTTAGTAGTGACAGAATGTAAAATAAATAAAAATATATTTCTGATTTCAGTACCTGAAGGCGCCTGATTATTAATGCCAGTTCCCTGCCTGGATTTTTGCACCGTATGGTTGCTACTCACCAACCAGTAACATTTCTTTCCTGAAGATGGAGGCAGCATGTACCTCTGAAATGATGGCAATATCGTCCACAACCACACAGTGTAAAATTCCAAGAACGGAACTAATAAACGTGTGTGTGTGTATATATATATATATATATATATATATATATAATAAATTGGATTGCCGAGCGATCAGCGTTCGCGTCCCGGTGGGGTCAAGAATTTTCTCTCTTGCACGTCATCCAGACCGGCTCTGGTGCTCATCCAGACTCCTGACCGCTCACCAACTTGTGCCGAGGTCAACAAAGCGTATGTCTATACATCCATTCCCCCATACGCCTTCATTGCGTAGTGTTTTATTAGTTAAGCACAGGGACAACTTCACCTTTTTACTGATTAGACGCTGGTATAGTGACTAGGCTGCGGACTGGGCGGCTGGGGTTCGATTCCCTGTAGAAGCAAGAGTTTCTTTTCCATAACTTCCCCTTGTGGCCCACACAGCCAGCTGTACAGTAGGAGCAGTTTCCCATGGGGGTAGAGCTGCAGAAGCGTGAAGCTGATTACTCATTTACATCTAATGCCTAGGTTAAGAATGTGGAGCTATACCTCCATTCCCCATATGTCTTCATGTCATACTGCTTAATTAATTAAGGCCCAGGGATAACTTTTCTTTTTGTTGTGCATTGATAATCATAAGCTTCGCTGATATTCGCTTATTGTGAAGTGGGCTTCAGGTCACTGAACCCAGTGCCTTCTCCATATTTACAAGCAGTTATATATATATTAGCAATCAGAATTAAATACATTCTTTAAGCTAATTTGCTATCTTTACAAGCAGTGAGTAGTTATTCCGAATAAAGCATGGATACTCTTGATGCATGAAATAGGCATCAATTACAGTTTAGGGGGTGGATGAGGTTGGAAACCCTTCACTTTAAGATTTAGTTTGATGCAAATATACGACACGAACCTTGTGAAGCCCACGTTTTCCTCACATAACGTCCATTTAAACAGACTGTTCTTACGGAACCAGTTTGAAATCTGTTGGTGGGATCAATGTGCGTGGGTTTGTAAGTGGTCGAATCATGGACGACCAAGCAATGAGACGCACCTCCGGTACACAATACAATCTGTTTTGCTTCCTGTCTTATGCACCTCACTTCATACGAAATATCAGAGGGGCAACAAACAACTTCTAAACTGAAGAGTTATGACTACTGGGGTTTAACGTCATGTAATCCGGTGGTTGACTTTCGCCGGACCATGGGACATTACATCCAAGAAAACAGAAGTCTTCATAACCACCTTTGTGACAGAATTCTTTGCCCGATCTAAAATAGCCCAAATTTTGGCCAGGAATGACGTATACAGTTGAGATATCTCTGAAAATAATAGATACACTGTAAAGTAAGCCCTGTGCTTATTATTATTATTATTATTATTATTATTATTATTATTGGAGGGGGTGGGTTTCCGCATGCACTGCGACCAGTTTTGATCCATTGTGCGTCCCCCTTTAATTTCTACTGCCGCCATGCCCTTCCAGTACTGGTGCTCGCTAACAGCCCCGTTCTGCCAGCGAGGTCGGCCACCTCTCTGGCAGTGGTCTTTGATACTTCCCCCATCTACCGGAGGAATTGGAAACTACTTGGGCGGGAAACTTTTGCCTAATTTTGCTCAGAGGTCTCCTTGAGAGGATCTTTTACGTGCCTCCCTCCCGGAGGACTTGTTCCCTGAATTTTTCCGCCCTTAAAAATTCCACGACCTCGGCCGGGTTTGAACCCGCGTACCTTGAGTCATGAGGTGGGAACGTTACCCCTAGACTACGGAGGCCGCTAGGCCCCGTGCTTAAATAATTAAGCACTAAGCCATGAAGACGTATGGGGGACTGAATGTGTAGCTCCACCATTCTTGACCTCGGCAGTAGATGGAGATGAGTGGTAAGCCTCACGCCTCTGCCGCTTTGCAACCGGAGAAACAACAGACGGTACCCATTGGATAGGAGGCTGGGTAGGCCCCAGAGCTGGTCTCAACATTATGGAGAAGTACAAAAATTTTCCCCTGCAGAGAATCGAATCCCGTCCGTCCGGCCCTTAGTCCTTGGCTATATCGACTGAGCTTACGAAATAATAGACGTGCATCTTCAAACAGTTTGATAGAAGTTTAGACTTCAAAATATTTTGTCATTAAATCACAAGAAATAAGTAGCAATATGGATTATTCTCTGATTATTTAACGATCATTTCAGACTTCGTGGTGGAATTATTTCTATATGTTAGAATGGAAAGGAGACCGCCTCTGTCGCCTCTGTGGTGTAGTGGTGAGAGTTCCTGGCTACAGATCCAGAAGTGGTGGGTCTGAAACGGGGTCCACTCAGCCTCGTGAGGACAATTGGGGAGCTACTTGAAAGAAAAGTGCCGGCTCCGGTCTAGAAAAGCAAGATTAACGGCCGTGGGGATCCGTTGCGCTGCAACATCTTCAATCTGCAGAAGTTTGCACTAACTTCGCTGACAAACGGCGGTCGCTCGGTCGGTATAGTTCGCTTGCGGACTACAGGCCACGGAGTTTGTTTTGTTTTTGTAAAATGGAAAAGTGTGTGGAAGAAAGAGCTCATGGCTTAATTAGGATACTGTCCCAACATTTACGTCTGAGGACTTTGTAAATAAATGCACACACTCATAGCAGCTAGTATCAGGACTGATAAAGGTAAAGCTATCCCTGTAAACAGGCTGTGGAGGCCCATAATGTTGTGAGACGTCGAGGCTTCCACATTAACTAGACGATCGGGTCACAGATGGCGGTGAGGTGAGGTAACATTCTCCCCCATTCGTCTTCCGTATTAAAAAAAGAATAATAAGAAGACATTATATAGTCATGGTCTTATTCTAATCCGAGATATGACGTAACCCGTAATGGCTGCAGGTTCCTTGCAATATTTGAATTTGAATCGAGTTCACAGGTAGAACAATGGAGCGGCAGCTACGGTTGCTCCGTGTGTTGGAGGGGACTGAAGTGGAATAACCGGTTCCTAACTCCGGTCCTTCGCTGTCGCTGGTCTTGGGGTCTGTCGTGTCTTCATAGACCCCCCCCCCCCTTCCACCCGCACGGGCATAGTCTTCAGC
>NW_019743157.1:103906-111567 GCF_002891405.2 Cryptotermes secundus | reverse complement strand
TATGTCGTAGTTTTTGAAAAAAACTCGGAGGAATGGAAAAGCAGGTGCGTGAAGGCTTTAAGAGACGAAAGTGTTTTGGAGGGGGGGGGGGGACTTTTATCCCTGTACTGTCCAGAGCCCTGAAGATCAGGCTGTAGGAAACAGCAATGCTGACAATTGTGTTTTGTGTAGAAGTGAAACTTGATTTCTTGGAAGACTTTGAAAACAAAGTGTCAGGAAAACATTTGAACGAGAGAGGGATAAATATAGTGCAGATGTAAGGGTCTCTGTTCTTTAAGCACCAAGCTATGAAGGGAGACATACGAGGGACAGGAAGTATAACCATTTTAACCTCTGAACTAGATGGTAATGTTAGGTCAGGTTCACGATTCGGCCACTCTGTCACTGTGGAAAGAGCCCAAGGCAATCATTGGACAGAAAGCGGCATGGTCCCTAGAGCCGGTTGGAACATAACGGTGAAGAGAGGGTCTGTGTGCCTGTCGGAATTACAAAATAATTGTTTCTGATTGATGTGACAGGAAGCGTATAGTAGCAGTAACGAGGGCTGTAGCCACTTGACAGACCTTGTTACTGTGTAGCAGTTACCTGTCTCCTCTCTTGAATCCCACAATAACAACTCCAGCATCCCGAGGCCTCTTTGAGAAGCCCATAGTTGCTTAGCCACTCACGAAGGTTCATTACCGCATTCAAAACAGCTCGCCACTGGTCTGTGTCCTGAGTCAGATGCATCAAGCTCACCCTCCATCCTGTTACTGTAATATAAAAGCTATCCCTGTAACATGCCGTGAAGGCCCATAGGACCTGTGAGATGTCGAGGCTCCCAAATTTTCTCTAGATAGTCGGCTTTATTCTACCATCTGCGTCTAGATGTGGGGCCAAGTAACTAGATATAGCGACGAGCTACGGGCTTGATGGCCGGGATTCGAGTCTCGATAGGGGCAAGAGATTGTTTTTTCTTTACATTGTTCAGACTGGCTCTGGTACCCACCAAGCCTCAAAATCATTGAGTATAAGGGGCAAAGCGGTTGAAAAATGAAGCTTTCCACTCATTTCCATGTAGTGCCGAGGTCCAGAATTGTGGAGCTGCACCCCCACAACCCTTAATTAAGCACAGGGACAGCTGTAACTTCATCAAGAATTTTCACTTCTCCATGTCGTCCAGACCAACTCTGAGGTCCACCCAACCTCCTACACCGTGGGTACCGGGGGTTGAAGCTGACCACTCACCTTCAGCTGGTGCAGAGGTCAAGGAAATATGGATCTATACATCCACCCCCCATACGTCTTCATGGCGTAATGCTTAATTAGTTAAGAACAGGGAAAACTTTACTTTTTACAGCTGTCTTACGTGTAGATGTTCCTAGTGGTCTCTTTCTTTTAAGATTTTCATACCAATACCCTGTGCATACTCCTCTACCATGCGTGAAGCATGTCCTAACCATTTCATACTCCCTAATTTGAATTTTACAGTAATATTTGGCTAGGATTACAAGTAATGATGCTCCTTATTATGCAGTTTTCTCCAGTTTCTCTTTCATCCATGTGTGCAGAAATAACAGGTTTTGACATTGTGATGCTTCCAGATGGCTAAGACGAGGTGAATTCTGTGCTTGCAGTGTTGAACCTAATGGCTTCGACTCTGCCGCCGCAAAAACGTGTCACATGGCGAGGGATGTCGTTCTGTCGCCGAGTCGCGTCATGATGTCGGCTCGCTCGACGCCCAACCTGCAACAGGCCCCGCCCTCTCAGCAGCAGCATCAGCAGCAACCGGACGCGGCCGTCGCGGTGCGGGGTGAAAACAAAACGTCCATCTACTCATATCTGCATAACCAATCGGGACTGAACTTCGCGCCAGTGGTGCAGCAGCAGACGCAAGGGGATACCGGGTCACCGCCTCCAGCACCACCCGTTCGAGACCCGTCCAGCCTCAAGTGTGTCAAATATGGGCCAGGTCACGAGAAGTTCCCATCGTGGCCGGTGTCTGCAGCCGCCGATACACCGCAGTCAATGCGGTCTGCTCCAGGAGGGGGTTCCCACAGGTCTAAGTCCTGGACTGACCATACAAATTATCCCAAGGAGAAAGGGATCACATACACGCGCCCCTACATGAAGCGCCCCAACCCGGCGTTCACTCAGCAGGTAAAAATTATCTTGCGAATTTGGGTTAGCACGTCACTACTCTAAAGTACAGGGCGTCCGGATGAAAGGCATCCAAAATAAAATTATATATATCAGAAAACTTTTATTATACACATTAATGGGTTACCCCACTATAATGGGAAACTATCAAAGTTTTCTTTCTGCATATATAACTCTCAGTAAATTTAAATATGGGCTCCCCTGGTAGCACGACAGATATCCAGACGATCCAGCATGTTTGGTGTTACCATAGCCACAGCGTCCCTTATGCGGGCTTTCAGGTGTTGCAGGTCGTTGATCTTAACCTGGTAGATGTTCTTCACATAACCCCACAAGAAAAAATTCACTGGGGTTAAATCTGGCGACCTAGGAGGCCAAGCGATTGTTCCATTTCTGCCAGTTCATATCCCAGCCATCTCTCTGTCCAGGCGATTCCTGACATGGTGGCAGAAATGTGGCGGCTCATGCGCGTAAGCCGGGTATGAAAAATAATAATTCAGAGTTTTCCTTTCCGATGGCATAAACCGGATATGTGTATGACAGTTACTTTCCGAGATATATATTTTTTATTTTGGATACCTTTCATCCAGACATCCTATATTTTTGACTTGGCTTGATGCAGTGTTTTCGCATACAGTAGCACGATCAGTAGCAATACCTGATTTAGAAACGGACACGGGGAAAATTGAATAATCCTGATTTCTTTCAGGACTATTCTGGTCCTCGCAAAATTTTCCAGGATTTGGGTTCTAGGTGAAATATTGGTGGGATAAGGGAACGTATGTTTTGTAGTTTCACTCTCAGACACTCAGTACTGTTAATCTGTGTACCCTGAAGTGGACTGCATAAGTAATATATATATATATATAGCCTCCCGTGTGGAGGCCGGGTCGAATACCTCCACCGTGACCCTGCGAGTCGTAGGAGGCGACGAAAAGGGAAGTCTCAAATCTGAGACAGTAAAATACGGTCGCGAGTCCTAAGGGACTCGGACCCGAGAAAGACTGCGGTGGCAAGGGTCAGTAGCATGTGAAAAAGACAGACCCGTCCTCTCATCAGAGAGGGCGCTCCACAAAAAACAAAACCGTAACGTTCAACAGTAATAAATATTGGGGCTCGACACCAAGATTTACTGACTGACTGAGTGACCGTCAGTCGCAATGTGACTTGGACTTAAAGGAGAGAACAAAAGGTATGACAGAATCTTTGTGCCTTCTTCCTTTTTGAAAGAACTGGGAGGATGAATGAAAGTCGAGCCATCAGTCTGACTTGTGGCAACAAAATCCTATTCACAAGATTAATTTAGTATTTGCACTGCATGAATATCAGTTATTCTGTCTACATGTGTTCTAAATCGGTATTCCTCAATCTGTGACCAGCAGGTCACTGTTAGCCCACAAGTCCCAGTTGGTATTATATGTATTTTCACCAACTGGAAACACTTATATTTCGTTTTATGAGTTCTTTACATAGTAAGGGGCACGCGGTAGCGTAGTTAACCACTATGATACAAGCCGGAAGGTCGTGGGTTCGAGTCCCGACGAGGTGGATTTTTTTCAGTTGACCTAACCCTTCCATCCGCACTATGGCCGTGGGGTCGACTCAGTCACTAACAGAAATGAGTACCAGGAATCTTCCTGGGGAGTAAAAGGTGGCCAGCGAGTAAGGCTGACAACCTTACCGATATCTCTGAGCCGATTGTCTAGAAAATGTGGGACCCTCAACGTCTCACAACTCTATAGGCCTCCATGGCCTGTTACAGGGATAGCTTTACCTTTTACCTTTACATAGTAAAGAAGAACACCTTTTATAGAAGTCATGTCTGTCTGTGGCATAGTATCAGTGCCTAGACCATGGACAAATGTTCTTACAGTCTCGTATAAGAGAATAATGCTAAAATTATTAGGATAGTTTTCATTTTGAGCCATATTAGTTTAGAAGACAGTATGACAGAGAAGCCCCTGAGGATTTGTAAGTTATATATGAACATTTCTGATTTGAATATAAGATTATTTTATATGTCTCAAGTTTTCACAGGAACCTGAATGCAGTAAAATCATCTCAGATTGTCAGATGTGCCTTTGTGGAACTGTATGCATCAAACGACTGTGCCTTACAACATATGTCACTGATAATGGAGGCACAGATAGTCTGCAGTATGCTGGAAGATTTCATTGCATTAGAAAGTTTATTTGTCAGTTTTTATTTCGGTGAACTGATATGTAAATTTAGATGTTTTTGTAGTAACATTGATTACCCATGAAGAGATTAATCGCAGCTACGGTTACTTTGTTTATGCAGATAATTTTCACTTTTCTGTCAGCAGCTGAAGACTGTCATGGAGAGATGCGAGAAGATTCCAGCAGAAACATTTGAATCACGACCTGAAATAGTGGAAGACAGTCAGGGACGCCTGTATCTCCCAAGGGTGGACCGTGAAGGCAAAGCTTTAGGAGACACAGAGTATATGGTTCCATCCCCTCCTGAGCGGGATATCATCAGTAAGCCACAGCTAACCCAGGCAGATCTGGAAGAGTATGCAAGATCTTATCAGGATCCACCACAACTTACACGAGTTGATCTTGAGGAATATGCAAGATCTTATCAGGATCCGAAGCCTCAGGCAACTCATCTCACGCAGGCAGACCTAGAAGAATACTCACGCACGTATGATGCACTAAAGCCACAACACCAGCAGCAGCAATCTTATGCTCAGTCGGAGGGATACCACAGTTATGTTTCTAGTACTGACTCTATCACCACAACGCCATTTCTGGACAGGTGAGATTGTGATTAAGTAAACACATTATATATCTGATATAATCTTTTGCTTAAGGATACTTCTGGCATGTTAGAAAATCTTGAAGCAAAAGCTAATAACACTATGTTCGAAATAGTTTGATATTATAAACTCAGAATGCTAAAAGTGTTTCATGAAGAGAGATTTCTCCAGGAATAAACAAATCAGCACTTTCAAGAATCCCGTGATTACAACTGTGGACATAAAATTTCAGCTGATTGCAAGCAAAATAATCATTATAATTAATGACTAATAAGTATGAATATTTTGCTGGCATGCAGTTGAAACAGAGTCATTATTGAAGTAATCAAATATTAGAATGTGTATTACACACATTACTCCTGCTGTGATGCTCTGTGCTCTGGTTAGTACCCACAAATTAAGACGCCCTGTGTACTGGTACAGTTGTATCAGTGCTGAATTTAACATGCAGTACTTATGACTAATTACAGCCTATCAGCTGATGTCTTAGTGATATGAGGAGTTTGACTAGAACTTGTTCTGGTTGCCTAGATACCAGCAAGCTTTATTCTGTGTTAAACTGTATCATTGGAATTGAGGTTTTCCTGTCACAGATGAGTCATATTGTGGTTCTCTGGATTATGATACCATGCAGTCTGTTACCCTAGAGATAGAGAAGTACTGTGTTCCATTGTATGATCATATCCGCCTAGCCGTCTACATGTTGTCATAACCCAAAAGACCAGATTCAATGTGTATATCATTGGATATTGACAATCTCATACATTCAAGTTTTGAAGCAAATTATTACATTTTTTAGCAAAGCATGTTCCCGGTACCATTCTTATACAAAGAAATTCCAAAGATCCATTCTGATATAAGCCTGATGATTTCTGAAGGTGGTGCATAAGAGATTTTTAGACTAAGAATTTGGGCACCGTCCATCATTCCAGGTTTTTCAAGCCATGATGTTTCAGAAACTGGTTTCTGTTTTCTTCACCAGATGTAAGGAATCCAAAGAGTTAGTCTCCATGTTTTGTCCTGTCAACAGATGAAGAAAATGGAAACAGTTTCCAAACTGCTGCGATTTGAAAACAGTATTCTGATGTTTGGTATGAAGCAAACCTTCAATTGCTTGTATATACTTCTTGGTCCCATCAGATGAGCCCACATTTAAAGAGGAAGTGAAGCCAAAATGACCTTATCCAAACTTGAATGTATAACTTGGCACTGTTTGTCCAAACACTTATGTCATACTTGGCACCATTGAATGTGTTAAATAATTACATTTCCACCTCCTTATGTTTTGCTTTACAACCCTTATTCATCAGTATGTGCAGTAGGTAGAAACCTAAATACTTAAAATAGTGCTGCTGGAATTCCTTTGCCAGCCAATAGATTACTACTATATTTTGTATCCGTTAGGTTGCGAAGAGACAGTGAAGCCACAACAAGACCAGGTGCAGCTCCGGAGACGTCGTGGGATGAGCACCCTGAAAGGGAACGTGATGGCAGTCATGCTGGCAGAGACAGCGTTGTAACAACAAGTTCGGGTAGTGCTTCCTCCAGCGAAACCCTAAAGTGGCATGGTTCCCTAAGTGATGTAAGTGTAGCAAGCAGTTCGTGCACACATCATGGGTCAGCATCTTCATCATCAAGGCAGCTTATAGCGCACAGTGCACGTGTTCAGACGCCGCAACGACATCACTCTGAGAGCGTTCTGTATCTTGGAGGTGGCAATACGACACAGGGTAATGGATGGCAGGCCCAAGTACAGCGCAATAACCACCATAACAAGTTACGGCTGTTCCCAGTGAACACGTACACTGTTCAGCCTATTGAGCAGCAGTCCTCTTCTCATAGGTATGTTAATGAACAACAGAATCTTACTCGTTTATTATCGTTTTGGAAGAGGTTGCATGGAGTGTTGTTAAATATGTGTTTGAAAAGCAATCACTTTAAAGTTGTTATTTTGTATTGCACCATTCAGTCCAGAACCTTTTGTCTTTTCGTTTGTTGTCCAAAAACATAAAAATTAGAATATACAGAACTATATTTTGAATTGTTTCATATTTGGTCCGTTACACTATCAATCACAAATTGTCAATGAATAATCCGTCGAGTGTAACAACGTTCTTAGGTCACTTATTTATTTCACTCGCCTTACATGTTTCGGTTCAAAAGAACCATCATCAGAGGCACGTTACAAACACATGAAACCACTGGCGTTGTATTGTACACAGTATGTAAGCTGCGTGATCTGCTACAGATGTCGGAGTGTAAAAGCACAACACTTTCTAGTAACGTTGAATGCATGTACACCTCTTGCATTCCATCCAAAGAATGCTCTCAAATTGAGCCGTCAATGTTAAAATATTTAAAAGCTTAAAACATTTGAAATAAAATTTGGCTCCTTGTTGATTCGTCCCGGTGATGGGAATCGTCAACTTGAGGTTGTGTATGCTTTTGGTCGGATGTGTCTTACGCGTTGTGTGTTTGTACTGTGGTTCTGTATGGGTGTGAAACTTGGTCTCTGACATTAAGGGAGGAACATAGACTGAGGGTAATTGAGAACAGGGTGTTGAGGAGAATATTTGGACCAAAGAGAGATGAAATCACAGGAGGTTGGAGAAAAGTGCATAATGAGGAGCTTCATAACTTGTACTCTTCTCCAAGTGTAATTAGAATGATCAGGTCAAGGAGGATGAGGTGGACAGGTCATGTAGCACGAATGGGGGAGATGAATGCGTATAGGATATTG
>NW_019743157.1:93590-103891 GCF_002891405.2 Cryptotermes secundus | reverse complement strand
AGTAAGTAAGTAAGTAAGTAAGTAAGTAAGTAAGTAAGTAAGTAAGTGGCATTATGCACTCCGAAAATGTGGCACAGTTCAAATATTTGGGATTGACAGTAACAAATCAAAACTTGATTCAAGAGAAAATCGAGATGAAACTGAATTCGGATATTGCTTCATACCATTCTGTCAAGAACCTTTTCGTCTTTTCATCTGCTGTCTAAAAACATAAAAATTAGAATTTACAAAACTATAATTTTGCCTGCGGTTCTGTATGGGTGTGAAATGTGGTCTCTGACACTAAGGGAGGAACACAGACTGAGATATTTGGACCGAAGAGAGATGAAGTGACTGAGATATTTGGACCGAAGAGAGATGAAGTGACGGGAGGTTAGAGAAAACTGCATAATGAGGAGCTTCATAATTTTTACTCTTCTCCGAGTATAATTAGTCCTGTAGGGTGAGATAAAGAGGGCAGGTAGTACACACAGAGGAGAAGAGGAATGCATATAGGATATTGGTGTGAAAGCCAGAAGGAAAGAGGCCATTACAAAGATGAAGATGTAAGTGGGTGGATAATATTAAAATGGATCTTAGATAGGATGGGGTGGTATGGGCTGGATTCATCTGACTCAGGATAGGGACCAGTGGAGGGCTCTTGTGAACATGGTAATGAAACTTCGGGTTCCATAAAATGCTGAGAAGTTCTTGAGTAGCTGCACAATTGGCGGCTTCTCAAGAAGGGCTCAGCTCTATGAAGTTAGTGTCATGCATATGTAAGGCTTTAGCCAGCAAGGATGTTTAGGGTAGGAATGGTCAAGAACTGCATTCTGATTACCTTTGAAATGTTGTGGCTGTTACTAATTGAAGCATATAATCAAATACGAATACCTGACATATTTCCGAATGTTTTCAGGAACATCCAACTGAATCATAAATGCAGTATCTGGCACACATGATTAGAAAGTATCGTTCTACTCACTGCCAATTTATACTATACAGNTTAATGACAAAACAACAACAAAAAAACAACAACAACAACAATACCATCTTCTGGGACGCTTATGCAGTTTAGTCTGCTAGAGGTTCATTAATGTTTTGGAGGAATAAACTACAGTGAACCCTCCCTAATTTGGAATAATTGGGATGGGGGATGTCATCTGGATGAAATGATAATCCAGATTAGTGAAGCAAAAGGTAGCCCTAAAAGACAATAAACTTAGAACACACATAAATGGAAAATTTAATGATGTAAGTAGTGCTAATGAAAATAAGTGGAAAGTATCACTGTATAGCATTTATTTAAAAATATAAAAAGACAATGTATTTATTCATCTATAGAAATCCCAAAAGTTATACTTGTTTTGAACATAATAATTCAGGTTTGAAGAAATGTGAACGAACAAGTGACTCATGTGCTTTCCTAATTTCCATGTGTCTTATAAAGTATGTACTCAACTGTTAACAACGTTTTTCATATTTCTGTCTGGATTATCCAATATCCGGATAAACTGTAACTGGNATCCAAAATAATAAATGCATTTTTTTAAAAACATAAAAAATGTTTTAATAATAATAATAATAATAACAATAATAATAGTAATAACAACAACAATAATAATAATAGTCCTAAGTGCAACAATTTATTGTAGTTCTTTCATCTTCCTTTCTTCTACACTATATGTTTCGGCTGTAAACGGCCATCGTCAGGTGTATACTCGCACGTAGCTGCTATGCTGCACGTAGTTTAAAATTTTAAAAAATACTAGTCTTCCCAATTGTTCATTTTTCCGTTGCTAACAGGTTTCGATATATCAGAATCCTCCCCGTTGATATCTGTCACATATGTACAAAATCTTTGTTAACCTACACATGTCAATTTGATTTTCAAAAACTGGCACTTTTAAAATCTTCAATTCCAATTTAAAAATTTCTTCAATTTTTTTTTTTTTTTTTTCAAATTTTAAAATTTAAAATTCTCAGGGGTACCCGCCGTATGTCTATGGTGCTGCAGCGGCTACTTCTTATTTTCAGCACTGTTCAGGTATTGTGTGTAGGCTCCCTGTGTGCGTGCCGCTACTTATCTTTAATACTTGTGTAGAGTAACAGGATGCTTAAATATAATATTGTAAACTGTAACTGGATTAGCGAGAGTTTACTGTACCTCCGTCTTTACGATCGAAGAATGAACCAAGAAAGCAACAAACAGCAGACAGAATGGAGCAAGTAGAATGGTTATTCATGCTGCTGTTTTAGTTTACTCTTCACTCCTGAAGATGGAAGTAGCAAATCCCTCCGAAATGTCAGTAAACATCTATCAGACTGTGTGACATAACATCCTTGAAGATGGTGCTGTTCATAATCACTGCCATGAGAACCCCACATCTTGGATAATGACAACGGTATATTATAGTTTTAGTTATTGTTGTTATTATTATTAGTTTCTTCTCAGCAGTGATATTGACTGTTGAATTGCAGGTTTAAAATTTCCATCAGAATTGTAAGGCTTATTATGTCAATACACAGATCATATCTATCAGAAATTAAAATTAGTTTGATAAATTATTGATTCTAAAAGAGGCAATTTTTCTTCTTATTATCTCCAATTTGATTTATGGTCTCCACACTAAGTATTTAGGACAAAGGAAAGCAGTAAATGCTAGACTGTTCTGATTTAGCTTATATTTTTTATTTTGCTTACTCTAAGGATATGAATTCTTTTATGGAGAGTGCATATTGACTGCACGGTGCAGTGTTTTGAAATTCATGTCATTGGTAATACTTTGATCTACCTTATTTTACTAAATAATAAGTGTACGATTTTACAAGTGATTTTAATGGTGAATGAAAGAATTTGCAGAATTTATGATCATGATATTTGTGTTTAATATTTAATATCTGCATTGGTTGTGTACTTCATTTTGGTTAAGTCTCCATTTTTGGGGTTTCTGTTACCACACTCTTAGACATACTGATAGTTGGTCTGCCACGAATAAGCATCCAAATGTTATTACGCTTAATACATGTGTTAACAAACAGGTTGATTCCGATGTCTTTGCTGCCCCCTACATTGTCTGTAGCTGAGAGAATCAATGAACTAGAGCGCCAGCAGACCAGGTACACGTACCTGGATCCAGACAAGCGACATCGTGTGTCAGATCCAACACTGAAAGCTATCCAGAAGAAAGCACTGCTGTCATTTTATGAACGCCATCATTCTGCCACTGCAAGGAGCCAGACATGGAGATCAGAGCCTCAGTTAGCTCAGCCAACATCTGTTGCACCTTGCCCACAGTCACCTCCTCCTCAACCACCTCCTCGACCCCGTGCCTCACAGTCATCCCGCAGAGCCTCATCAGCGTCAGACTATGCTGGTGGCTCATGGCGAGAGGTAGGCTATGACTATTGTAATGTAATTTCTTCTCATGTTACATATATCGGGAGCCATGATAGCTCAGTTGGTATAGCAGCAGGCTGTGGGCTGGATGGCCAGGTTGTGATTCCTGGCAGGGACAAGAGATTTTCCTCTTATCCACATCGTCCAAACCAGCCCTGTGGCCCATCTGGCCTCCTGTCCAATGGGTGTCAGCAGCACTTTGCCCAGGCTTAAAGCGGCTAGGGTGTGAAGGTGACCATTCACCTTCATTTAATGTCAAGGTGGAAGTACACCTACACTTCTCCATACGTCTTAATGGCTTGATTAATTAAGCATAGGGACAAGTTTACCTTTGTTATTACAGATAAGAGAACTTTAATGTTCATTTTCACATTATTATATAGAATTATCCAGAGTAAATTATAAGTGATTGTTAGTGATTGACTTAGAGGTTTAATTTGCTGAACCCCAGGAGTATAATAGAGCATGCACATTGTTAAGCAATGCTTGTATCTATTTAGAGGCTAAAATTGAAATTCATTTTATGATATTAAGAAGATGAATGCTAGGTACATCCTTGTTCATTTGTTGGACAAAATATGTAAAATCAATGGATAATCAGGAGGTCATGCATGTCCATTTGCATACTTAATCTCCATAACTAGCACACTGATTCTAATTAAGTTTGGTATCGGAACTAAAGGTTGTCAGGAAATTTCTGTTTTTGTGTATAATCCCTGCTGTACATTAAACCAAATTTAAGATTTTTTAGAATCAGCTCATCATACAGCATGTTGATGCATGACATGAGATCTTGTTGAAGTCCATGAACTCATTTGATTGGACAGATATTTATTGACATAAAAGGACAAATGGTTTCAGATATTTGAACACAGAAACTAGCACTTCAAATCACTATGAAGTCTTTTTGTCTTCAGTCACTTTGTGCTACTCTATCCTAATCTGTACTCAACTAATCTTCACAGTTCACTAAGGACATGCTCCATTCTTGTCCTTGTACTCTCAAGTGTTTCCAGCTTCTGAAGTCGCTGCTCCTATAAGCACTCTGCACAGACCCAACAGAAAACACAGTCAGTATCATTGATGACATCACCACGTTACATAGCATGGTCCGATAGGCGGAAATGTGTTCACTGAACCATTGCCTAGAAACAGATTGCATAACCCCACTGTTATATTGTTATGTGCATGTAATAGTTAGCAATGGCTGTTTCTGTGGCTCAACAGTAAATATGCCACAATATTAAATGTGGTACCCAGTGAATTTGACAGTAAAATACTTTTATATGTCTGATATATATTACACCATTTGTTCTCTTCACAGACGGCAGTAAATAAAGAGAATTTTAACTCTGAGTCTGGTAGTATTCGTGATGGGCCACGCCATCAACACAGGTAGGTGGATGAAGCATTTGGTGTTATAAAATGTCCAGCTGTAAAAGATGCCAGTCCATTAATGATGAATACTGATCTACTTTTATTAGTTCCAGCTGTGGCTCTCTCTCTACTGATCTGCTTGGACCGCTCATAGTCGGTCCATCCATCTCTGTTGATGACTGGGTTCCAGAGCGACCTCCTAAGAAACCTCATCTACGAGCTGCTTTTCCACCACCTGTTCCTGAACGACTTCCAAGTCCAGACTTGCCTCCACCTTCACCACCACCAGTACTTGAAGATGAAGTGTTTGCGTCTGATGAACCACTGCCTCCTCCGCCTCCAGAACTTCATTCTCCTGACAGGACAGTTGTGTCTGAATCTCACGAGGAAAGAACTTCTTCACCCCCAAAACAGTTGTCACAGAACATTTCATCACTTCAGAGGCATCAAGATACTACAGTCCGGAATTTGGAAAGTAGTTCAGATAGAAGTCCAGAGAATGGCAGTCCAGTCCAAAATGAATCTGCAGCCCAAAGACATGGTGAGAACAGTGTTACTTCACCTCAAAGACAATCTGGAAACTTGACACAGCGGCATCCAGAAAATATGACATCACCGCAGGGTCCTTCAGAAACCAATGTGCCTCAGATATCTGCAGCAAATAATCTGCTTTCTAGTAGACATGTTGATGGTTCTAACCAAAAAGTCCAAGACAAGTACTGCAAAAACAGTAGCCTTGCAGATAGCAACCACACCCTGCAGAGACAAACAGAAAATGGAATTTCATCCCAAAGGTATCCAGAACGAGGCTTGTCACTTCCAAGAAACACTGAAGATTGTGTTGTACCACATAAACGTCTTGAGAATATCATCACGTCCCAAAGACATCTAGAGCATAGCAACGTGACTCAGAGACACAGAGAAAGTGCTACAACTCAGAAGCATGTAGGTAAGAGCAATCAAAACCAGGGATCTGTCAGTAATGAAATTACCCTTCAGAGATACCACCAGAATGGCTCATCCCTGAGGCATCTGGAAAATGGCACTGGAAGTCAGAAACAAGCAGAAAATGGAAATATAACTTCAAGACTAACAGATAGCATGAATGTAACGCAGAGATCCATAGATACTAATGTCTCCATGACTAGGCATACCAGCAGTGCAACCCTGACTAGAAGACAAGAGTGTGGTGCAGTCAGTAACAGCCATGTGGGAAACAGTTCAAGTCATCAAGGCTACATTGTAACATCCCCAGCATACAGAAATATGAATGACACATTTGCAAGAACTTCAACTATCAAGCCATTAGAAAGTGATACATGTACTTCTGCAGGAATGCCCTTGTCCAGACATGGCGATAACACCAGATCATCACTACGTTATCCAACTCAGAAATTAATGGTGAATGGAAAGCTGGCGACACCAGTTTTAGAACAGATGAAGCTGCAAGAGAAACCACCAGATTCAGTGAGGATCACAGATAGAATGGGTTTCAGGAATGGAGAAGTTGTGCTCCCATCCAAACTTCGTCTTCAGAATTTTCCAACCGCGGTAAGTAATGGAGCAGGTAATATGCCAGAAGAACCATCAAGAACGTCCACATCTCCACAGATGGTTAAACAGGAGAACAGTGTAAGTGGGAAGCTAGAACAGACGGAGGGGAGAGATCGTGACCCCAGAATTTCACCATCGTCGCCTACTGCAGTTTCTTCCGAGGGAATTACGAATGATCCACAGCATGTTGACGAGACAGAGCAGAAGATCCAGGAACCTCCTGCACCAGTCACTAGACTCGCCATGCGCTGCCAGTCGTAAGTAGGACCATTTCACATTGCAGTATTAACCATGCCTCTGTTGTCCAACAGTAGTAAATCACATTCTAATTACAGACAGACATTAAATTTGCATGAAATTCATGTTGAAAAATCCAAATTTTTTGTGGTTAATTTGAAATTTGTAAATTTGAGAAGAATACCATCTTCTGGGATGTAGTGCCATTTAGGTAGTTTGTTAACCGACGTTTTGGAGGAACGTATCACCTCCATCTTCAGAATATAAGCAATCTGGAAGTGATGAATCAGTGTGAGCCAACACCTGAAGATGGAGGTGATATGTGCCTCCAACATGTCGGTTAACAAAATATGTACACAGTGCCACATCCCAGAAGAGGCATTCTTCATAGTCAGTGCTGTGAAAACCTCAAATCCTATATTGTAAATTTAAATTTGGCTGTTCTTTTTAAAAGTGAATGTGATTCTGAGTTATGAACTGGATGATCTAGCTTAAAGGATTACATTTGTAAATAACCCAGCTTAAATTCTGATAGCGAAATTTACCACACCTGGATGGTGTAGGTATACTGCCATAATTTGGCAACCAGTGCTTCGTAGCCTCTGCAAGACAGATGTAATGTTTGAAGAAAGCAGTCTTCTGGGATTTGGCACCGTGTATAAGTGGTGTTAACCGACGTTTCGGAGGAACGTATCGCATTTAACCTTGCCTTTCTCTCCCCTACACAAAAACCACGCTTGTCCCAGCTCCCTTTCCCCTACCCCTCCCACACTACTGCTTTCACTTGTATACTTGCCCTTCCCCCTTCACCCTCACTGCTCTCACATAGCTGTGTATATTCCCAAACAGTCTGCTTTTACCGGTTCTCACGGTCTCTTCGCTTGCAGAATTCTTATATTTTCTTCTACCCTGAAGATGGAGGCGATACGTTCCTCCGAAACTTCGGTTAACACCACTTATACACGGTGCCAAATCCCAGAAGACTGCTTTCTTCATAGTCACCGCCGTGAAAGCCTCAAATCTTACAGATGTAATGTTTGATTTGATGTTTCCACGTCAGTGACTGTTACAGTTGCACTTTTCAAGGATTTGACATTGTGTAATTTCGTGGATATGTAGTAATGTTTTGGAGGAACTGGTTTGGTCTACACAGTGTCACATCCAAGAGAGCCTTAGTGTTATACTCTTCCTTGTGTTTCATTGTCCACTTCCTCATTCAGTGCACTAAGAGGATAAACTAATGGCTTCTGAGCCTGTAATATGGCTTCTGTATTGTGGCCTTGTTCCAATTTTAGAAGCTGTCTCTGTTTTGCAGGAAAAAGGCTAACACTGAGAAAATTCATGTATAGACCATGTAGTCATGAATAGTCATTGCAGTTAAGTTTACTTAAAGCATGTAAAATATTCAGTTTGTACGTCACATGAAACATGATGTCTCTGCTACAAAATCAGACAGTTTATGCTGTTCAGGAAAATGATAGCTGTTTACTGTGAGAACCATACAAAACAAGGCAAACACACCATGTGGGCAGAATGCAGAGTCATGATGTTTTAAAATGGGTGGTACATATAGTAACCACAGGCCTTTGGAGGGTTAACTAACATATGTGAAAGTTATAATTTGTTTATGTGTAACCACCATTGCTTGAAAACAAATGTAGGAATCGGAGTAAAGATCGATGCATTCTTATATGTTGCGCTGTGTGGAGGTTAGTAATGATCTTCACTCTCCATCCACTTGACCCTGGCAGAAGACCTCCCCCCCACCTAGAAGATTGTGTGAATCTTGAGGGTAGTCTATATTTGATAAAGAATGAGAAACCCTTGCTCATATCAGGAATTACACCCTGGCCAGCTGACCTATAACCTATTAAAGGCTGAGCTGCCATGTGATAGATTGTTTGTGGGCAGGTTTTGGGATGGTAATTTGATTTATTGCACACTTTTGTAGCCGATGACTGCGCTTGACAGATCATTATCACACGCATATTAGCGTTCTTAGTCACGTTTTGCTTGGTAAGTTTAGCGTAAGGCCGCTTGGCGCGCCACTGTCAGTGTTTCGAAAAGTTTAACTGCAGGGCTCGATAATAGATGACACTGCTAACTATTGTTTGACACATGCCGAGTAGAGAGTAACCTACGTAATTTAACTGCATTTATCGTGATTAAAGTGGGATGTAAAGGCATTCCAGCTTATTACATTACGTTAACTGAACTTTGAGGGATGCCCAGCTCGCCTGTAGGCATTGCTTGTTGTTTTTTTATTTTGGTCATTTAACGGCGCGTTCAGTATCGGAGCTGTATAGCGTCTATCATAGGATGATTAATAAATATGGAGAAGTTGCTGGAATGAACATTGGCAGAAGAAACCGTAGTGTTCGGACAGTAGGTGCCCGAAAGCCACTTTATCCACCACAAATCCCACGTGACGTGACCTTCAATCGAACCGCGGTGGAAAGCCGGCTGCTAAAGTCCTGAACTGTAGAACTGCCATTGTTGTTATTATCACTAGAACTACATTAAGTGAATAAGTAAATGGCGGTAAGAAAGACATCGAGAAAGTTTTTGGCCAAGGGCTTTTTAGTCTGTAATTGCAACATTAACAGCGAGTTCTTAACGCGTCACTAGCAGAAGACTATGCAGATTTTTTTCAGGTTTACAAGTTGCATCTCTGAGATTGTGATTGCACTTCTGAATCTTTGCACGCTCTTGTTTTGGTTACGCCATGAATTACTGTTCCTTAGCAGCAATAATATACGCGACACCCTCTATCCGCAAAAGTTGGCACTAACTTCGCCGACAACCGGCGGTCGCTCGGTCGGTATAGTTCGCTTGCGGACTATAGGCCACGGAGTTTTTTTATCACCAATGTTATTGGATTAATCTGGCTTAGGATGGGGACCAGTGACGGGCCCTTGTGAACACGAATGAATCTTCGGGTTCCATGAAAACAAGAACAAACTCTGTGATTTTAGTTCGCAAGTGAAAACTATATCGACCGACCGACCGCCGCTTGTCGGTGAAGTTTAGTGCCAACTTTTGCGGATAGAGGATGTCGCGTGGTCAGCGCAACGAATCCCCACGGCCGTTAATTTCTGTTTTCTAGACCGGAGCCGCTATTTCATTGAAATAGCTCCGCAATTATGGGTTCCATGAAATGTTTGGGAAATTCTTGAGTAGCTGAGCAACTGGTGGCTTCTTAAGAAGGACTCTGCAACATGGAGACCCTGTGGAGAAGAGAAAATTCTTGACCTTACCGGGAGTCGAACTTAGACCCCTCTGTCGTCCATGCCGTACCGACTGCGGTATCCCTGCTCCTACAGTAATCGTGGTGCCCATTAGTACGTAAGTTCTTTGCCTCTCTTGGTCTGCTGATATGAAAAAGTTTGTCTGAAAAGTATTTTCATTCCTGCATTTTCTCTAACATACCGGAAGAAGAAGTAGATACAGATGAGAAAGGACCATATATTTTACAAAGTGAGGTGGAAAAAGCTATCAAGGAAATGAGGAAGGGAAAGGCTACAGGAGATGATGATGTACCTGGAGATGTGCTCAAGTTACTGGGAGAAGGTGGTTTGAAAACACTGACAAAACTAATGAACACCATATATGAAAGTGGGGAGTGGCCCAAGGACTTTACAGAAGTTACAATGATTGCCTTAAAGAAAAAGACAAAAGCTACAAAATGCAGCGACCATCGCACAATAAGTCTTATTGCACATACAGCAAAGATAATAGCAAAGATACTTAAAAG
>NW_019743157.1:73398-92878 GCF_002891405.2 Cryptotermes secundus | reverse complement strand
ATTATGTGAGATGTGAAGAAGTGTTAATTAGAGTCAGTGAGCAGAGGAATATCCTACACGAAATAAGAAAACGGAAGGCTAATTGGATTGGTCATGTTTTACGCAGAAACTGCCTTCTAAAAGAAGTTATTGAAGGAAAGATAGAGGGGCGGATAGAAGTGACAAGAAGACGAGGAAGAAGACGTAAGAAGATGCTGGATGACCTTGGGGACAGAAGAGGGAATTCTCATTTGAAGGAGAAAGCTCTAGATTTCATTAAGTGGAGGAATTGTTTTGGAAGAGACTGTGGACCAGTCGTCTGACAGATTACTGATGATGATGATGATGATGAGGGGTCCAACTTGATCTGGAGGTTGATCTGGAGAATGTTTAAATTGTTGTCCTGGAATTTTTATCGTTGAAGAAGAAAATGTCGAAAAATCTCAGAGTAACGTGGGCATTTACAGACTTTTTTTTCTAGCGTTTTTTTTGGGGGGGGGAAGTCGTAAACTTATATTGAAGTCGTTTAAGGTTATTTTTACGGACCTTCCCAGAACATTGTTGATAAACGAATATAAAGAATACCTAAAATTCCTGGTATTAATATTTGGCATATTTCCTGCCTTTCTCGGGTTTTATTTTTTTTTCGGAAAATCTAGAGGAGGGGTTGGATGCCTGGCGTACCCCCTGCGGGGTCCCATATACAGTAACCGATTCTAGGTACCCCTGGCGTACCCGGACATAACAATAATAGTTAGTTTTGGCTAGGTACAAACATTTGACGCTTACAAAGAAATTAGCAAAGCAGTTCTAACGTTTCAGCGACTTCAGCTAGCTTAATGATGATATTAAAAAGCAGTTCAGCTACTATACTGATTACAGGCCACTCCGGTAGTCGTAGAACGGAATGTATGATGAAACGTGGATATTTCCAAACGGACTTGAATGTTGCTTCTCTCTGCCTTCACATGTACCCAGTAACCATGGCACATAAGAAATCAAACTCAGTGTAACTGCTTCGCTTCCAACTTCAGGTCTCACCGTATTGAAATGGCGACCATTGGATCGTAACGCGACTTTCTATCAGGAGTCTAGATGACGAATTTATATAGAGAAAATTACATAATGAGGGACTTTATAATGTGTACTCTTCGTCAGATGCTGCTAGGAGTAATCCAGTAGAAGAAGGTACCACTGACACGTGGGAAATACGTAACGAAATTTTAATCATAGGACTTGAAAACAGAATATACCGTTTGGGAGGGCTAAGCATAAATTGGATGATAATATTGAAACGGATGATAAGGAAAGTACAGCGTGTGGCGGATTGATTAGATTAAGACGGCTTAGAATAGAGTTCGGATCTTTTGAAAAGAGTAGAGGTAGATAAATGGCAGAAAATCTCATGACCATCTGTGGGAAAATCAGTTTCCCGAGAAGGACGCAGATTCACTAGTCATGATCGTTACATCTTACGTAACTTGTTATGTGTTCACTGAACACGTGAAGATATCTTTATGTTGAGTGAAGTATCTTGGAAACGCATTCACTTGATTCTCTTCAGAATATATATTGCAAGGTTGACAGATATCTGCCGGCTGTAGGAACTCTGTAAGATACCCCTCCATCGATGTCTTAAAAATATTCTGTACTTTCTGTCAGGCCAGAGTAGTGTTCATGCAGTTATGAAAATGTCTGGTTCTGTACTGTTTCTTGCCTGTTCATCTTTAGCCAGACGGCTTTCAGAGTTCAGGGAATCTGTGACATATTTATGAGCATAAGACACTGTAATTTGTGTTTCCTCCTATGTGGAGAATATTCCTCAGATGAGATCGGTTTTGGACACCTTCTCCTCCTCCTATTCCTCTACGGGCGCTACAGTCCATGATGAACCTTGGCCTCTTCAAGATTGTCCGCCACTGGTCCCGTGTCTGTGAGTTTCGTCTCCAATTTCTAACGCCCATTGTCTTCAGATCTTCAACTGAATCCAGCCAACTGACAGCCGGTCTGTGTACTCGTTGAGTACCCTCTTGAAGTGCCCCAGTTCGACAGTATATAGTGGCAGCACATTCAGCGTTCCCCTTCGTGAGCCCTCGATTTTACTAGGTCGTGTTTCCGCCCGGCTACAATCGTTAAAAGTCTCAACAGTTACTCTTTTTTTTTAGGGGTTGGATTGTAACCCCCCACTCACAACTCGCATCCTGGAGGACCTGAGTGTCCCGTTTTGTCTGGATCGTCACCTTTGACCTATCCGGCATAGGAGACTACCAGTAGCTACTCTACCGCCGGCATAGCTCTCAGGATCATATGACCACGCGACCCCCACCATTAGGTCATAATGGTCATACCTGTGTGTGTGTGTGTGTGTGTGTGAGGGTGAGGGGGGGAGCAGCATTCTAGTCTCGTATATCGAAGCGTTTTCTTTATAACTGAAAATTACTGCCTCATTAAAGGCTCGGTTTCCGCGCTGAGTTTGTTTAGTGCCAATTACTGTAGCACTAAACTGTCATGTTAATTGTGTGTTGGTTGAGAGTTACTGGCGCGTCTTCGGAATTGCTCGTGGTGAGGCCAAACCAGAGGGCTGTTGAATAATATTGATACTCTCATTCGAAAGATTCAAGGATTTATCCCAAGGTATTAGCGCCGGCAGAACGAATTTCGGATATGCCACAAACACTTTCCAAATTAAATTTACATATTAAGAAGGGAAATGAAAAAATCATATTAGCCCTAGCTGGAAGCTAGAGCTTTCCCTGTAACAGGTCGTGAAGGCCCATAGGGTTGTGAGTCGTCGAGGCCCCCACATTTTCTTTAGACAGTCGGCTCACAGATAGCGGTGAGGTTGTCAGCCTTACGCGCCGGAAGCCCTTTACCCTCCAGGAAGATTGCTGGAACTCATTTCTGTTAGAGGTTGAGTCGACCCCAGGGTCATAATGCAGCTGGAAGGATTAGGTATATTGAGAACAGTCCAATGACCTCATCGGGACTCGAACCCACGACCTTCCGGTTTGCAGCATAGCGCCTCAACCAACTATGGCTACGGGCTGGACGACTTGGAGGTCGGAGATCGAGTCCCGGTAGGGTCAAGAATTTTCTCCAAATCGTCCGGACCGGCTCTGAGGTCCACCCAGCCTCCTATCCAGTAGGTACTAGGGTCTCTTTCCCCGGTCTAAAGCGATCGGGGCGTGAAACTGACCACTCAACTCCAGCTAGTGCCGATGTGAATCTATAGATCCACTCCCTCATGCGCCTTCATGGCGTAGTGCTTAATTATTTGAGCACAGGGACAACTTTACCTATTTACCTAGCTGGAAATCCTGAATGTAAGAGACTGTTTGGGGTACCTTGGCGTAGGTGGAAGGATAATATTAAAATTATTCTTAAATGAGTAAATTATGTCTAAAGATATGTGTACCGGCTTCAACTGCCTCAGGATGTGCTACAGTGGATGGCTGTGTTGGACACAGTAACACGCTGAGAAATACTGATCAGCTAAGTGGCTGTAGTTAATCCGTCATGGTCCATATCGTCCCCAGTTTATAGAAGTGGGAAGAATAAAATTAAATCGATGCTTGTGAGATATTGGTTTGCTGTTTCGGCTGTTAAGTATCGGTAAATCAATTGAGAGCCGGGGCTTGATTTCGCCGTTCCGCTTTCAGATGTCCGAGCAACTTTCACGGGAACAAGGCAGTGTGACAAAAAACAAAAGCAAATAACCTGATTTTCTATTACATAAGTGCAGACATTAATTGTTTTTCTTGCGTATCAGGTAGTTCACACACAAATTGATTATAAGCGTTTGTTATAGGCCATTTAGAGTCACTGTAGATTGTTGTAACTGTTCACTTGGACTTGAGGATTTACCGTGTGTTGTAACTGTTCAGTTAAACCTAAGCCATGGACTATTGTTGTAGCTGTTCAGTTGGACCTTAGGAGCTGTTTAGTAGGACATGAGGAATGGGCGATTGTTGTAGCTGTTCATTTGGACCTGAGGAATGGGCGATTGTGGTAGCTGTTGAGTTGTGCCTGAGGATTGGGCGATAATTATAGCTGTTGAGTTTGACCCGAGGAATGGGCGATTGTTGTAACTCTTCAGTTGGAGCTGAGGATTAGGCGAGTGTTGTAACTGTTCAGTTGGACCTAAGGGATGGGCTGTTCTTGTTGTTCAGTTGGACCTTGGGATTAAGAGAGCGTTGCAACTGTTAATTTGGACCTGAGGAATGGCAGATTGTTGTAGCTGTTTCGTTGAACCAGAGGAATGAACGAGTGTTCTAGCTGTTTAGGTGGACCTTAGGATTAGACTATCGATGTAGCTGTTCAGTTGAACGTAAGAAATGGGCAATTGTTGTAGCTGTTTAATTGGACCTGAGGAATGAACGATTGTTGTAACTGTGTAGTTGGATTGAGTAAGGGAACTGTAATGAAAGTAACATTTATTTGAAATTCCAATGTAAGATCATGTAAACGTAGGACTGAAGAGAAAGAAAGGAATTTACTGCCCCTAATCCCATTTATGTTTGAACAAAAGCGTAAATTTGTCCCTGTTATCAGTGTTAGCTCCATGTTATAATTGTATATGTACGTATTTATCTGAAATAATAGATCTTTCATATCTCTCAGCAGATTAAACTTTGAAATATAATTATCATATCTTTTTGTCTGCCACTTTATGAGTTCAGTCTTACGCCAGACAATTTTGTCACTGGCCACAGTTAATGGAGATAATACTAAGATACTGTTGTAGATTTGGTATGATCATCTCACACTAAGCCCATATTATTGTTATTTTAGCATTATCGTTTTCTGCACAAGTCTGGAAGCTAACAGTTCGGATCATATACTCTCGGAATAAATTAATATGAATTTAACGTAACATTGTATTGCTTACGGTATTTCATGCATAAAAGGACTATTTTTTTTCCATACGCACTATGGTTCTGGGGTCGACTCAGCCTCTAACAGAAATGAGTACCAGGAATCTTCATGGGGGTAAAAGGCGGCCGGCGCGTAAGCTTGACAACCTCACCGCCAATTGTGAACCAGCTGTCTAGAAAATGTGGGAGGCTCGACGTCACACAACCCTATTCGCTTCCACGACCTCTTAACAGGGATAGCTTTACCTTTATTACCTCTTTCAGATACACAAGTCATGTTGAGTGTATTTCTCTCTTCTTTATCATCTTCTTAAACGCCTGTATCTCTTTTTATTTCTTCTCCTACTTATCCTTAAGGAGACGCGCAGTAGCGTAGTTGGTCGAGGCACTATGATACAAGCCGAAAGGTTGCGTGTTCGATTCCCGATGAGGTGGATTTCTTTTTTTTTTTTAATTTACCAAATCCTTCTAGCCTCACTGTGGTCCTGAGGTCGACTCAACCTCTAACAGAAATGAGTACTAGGAATGTTCCTGGAGTAAAGGGCGGCCGGCGCGTAAGGCTGACAACCTCACGGCCATCTATGAGCCGATTGTCTAGAGAAAATATGGGAACCTCGACGTCTCACAACCCTGTGCGCCTCCACTGTCTGTTCACCTTTTTATAGGACAAAAAGGGACTGAGAATATTTCAGAAGACGAATTAGAGAACCCTTTGTAATGCTCTACAGTATCGTGTGGGTTCACAGTTTTGGAATGATCTTGAAGGAGGAGGAGGAGGAACACATTTGACATCATTTCCGGGCATCGTTGGACGTGCTAATCGCCTTCGTGATATCCGTCTGAAGACGGGCGTTGGTCCACGTATTAACACGCTATTATTGTTCCTCCGCGGTGCAGTATGGAGCTCATTGAACCTAGGCATAAGGAAGCAGAATGAGAGGTGAACCTAATAGTGAAGCATTTAGCTCTTCAGAGCTGAGAGATCACCGGAAGTGAAGCCATGTCTGTGCGGGACTGCGAAACGGGAACGATGACCCGATGCAGGGGAGGAAATGGCCGCACGTAGCGTGAATTCGGTGCTTTCATATTTGATGTATGACGTTTGCAAATTTCAAGGCTGGGGATAGTGGAATGGTAAACAGTTTTAATTATGAACTGAGTAAGGTCTCGGTGCATTGAAATGAAATTTAAAGGATTCAAGAATAAGAATTGTGGCTCTATACATCCACTCACCAGTACGCCTTCGTGGCGTAGTGCTTAATTAGTTAAGCACAGGGACAACTTTTTTTTCCCCCCCTTGGCACTACAGCCCCAGTGGGCCTAGGTCTACCTCCATGAACTTCTCCGTTCACTTCGGTTTTCTACATCTTACACATACGGTAGGAGTCCTTGGGCGGATGATCAGCTCGTCGCAAGGCCTCTACCTGTACACAAACACAGAAAAACGCACGAACTAAACATCCATGCCCTGAGTGGGATTCGAACCTACGATCCCGGTTTCCAAGCGAGCGAAGACAGTACATGCCTTAGACCGCTCGGCTACCGTGACCGGCGGGACAACTTTACCTTACAGAAATAAGAATAGACGTGGGTGATGGTAATTGTGAAAGATTTTGGAAGGTCGCGCC
Source organism: Cryptotermes secundus (assembly GCF_002891405.2). Classification (NCBI taxonomy): domain Eukaryota; kingdom Metazoa; phylum Arthropoda; class Insecta; order Blattodea; family Kalotermitidae; genus Cryptotermes; species Cryptotermes secundus. The sequence goes on along the minus strand of NW_019743157.1, from coordinate 86,397 downwards.
ATAGACCAGGAGGTTAGTCGCTGGCTTCCCACCGCGGGGCCCCGGGTGGGGTTTGTGGTGGACAAAGTGGCGCTGGGGCAAGTTTTCTTCGAGTACATTGGTTTCCCCTGCTAATTCTCATTCCACCTACTGCTCCACACTCATCATCTATCATCTGGGGCTGGTACAATAGGCCAAACAGTGGGTGACGTACCAAGTAGACTCAGCCTCATCCCACCCCAAGAAACAAAAAAAGTGAAAAGATTGTGTAAGTTAATTTAGTAATTGAAGCGTTCTAATTCACATACATATCGACATTTTAAGAAAAATGAAAATGTCCGTTTATAATTTGAGTGAAACGTAGTTTCTGATTACTTCATGCCCACTCTTGCCGATGATTAAACCTTCATTAACCACCGGAGGAAAACTCTTACATGCCTTCTTGTTTATCAGAACCTTGGTCAGCAATTTAATGTGAAGGCTGCTCACCTTTTGGGACGTGGCGCTGTCTAGTTTAGAAAATAGGTACTGACGTTTCGAAGGAACATGCTGCCTCCATCTTCATGGTGGATGATGCAGCCAGAACGTTCCTCCAAAACGTACGCACTTGACTACCAGACTACACGGCGCCATGTCCTAGGAAACAGTCTTTATTGTCACCGCAGTGAGAAGTTCAAATATCACATTTAATATGAAAATATCAGATTATTTTCCCCTTCTGCGCTTTTGAGCTCTTTTCATTCGTCAAGATAATTTCTGGTCCGTTTTCGCTACATATTCTGGGAACATAGATATTTTCTGGTATGCGTATGTACCATTCAGTTTAGGTTTAGTTTTAGATAGGTTTTGTATTGTATTTCAGTTCAGTTCTTCATTTGTTTACGTGCTTACTCAGCAGCCTAAAGGCCGTTTATGAAGTAGTGAGAAGCAAATAAAGAAACAAAGCAAACGCAAACACTTGACGAGACAATGCAACTGCATCCTTTAGACAGTAATAACAATTCAATTAGTGCAGTCACGGCGATCATTATGCGGTGAGAGGAAACAATACAGTCATCTTGAATACAATTAATATTTTAATGATTAAGCAGTTGTCATTATTAAAATGTATTAAAATAAACAGTTTTGGTTGCAAGTACACAGCGTCACGGAATTAGCAGATGATGAAGCGCGTCTGTCAGAAGGACAATTTTTACTTGAAGATCAGCAGTTTCCCAAAGAGTGCATAATTTAGAACAAAGGTAAAAAGGTAAAGTTATCTGTGTGCTTAATTAATTAAGCATCACGCTATGAAGACGTATGGGGAAGTGAACTTGTAGCTCCACCATTCTTCACATCGTCACTAGATGAAGGTGAGTAGTCAACTTTACGCCCCGGCCCCTTTACCACCTGGGGAAGAGTCCCCGGCACCCATTGGATAGGAGGCTGGGTGAGCCCTACAGCCGGTCTGGATGATGTAAAGAGAAATCACTTGCCCCTACCGGAAATCAAACTCCTGCCTTCCAGCCCGTAAACCTGTCTCAGTTGCGACTGATCTATCCCAGCTCTTAGAACAAAGATGTATCTGTCCATCTACAGCCCTTTGTTCGGTTTCTTGATCTTTTACACAGTCGGTAGGACTCCTTGGACGGGGGCTCAGGCCGTCGCAAGGCTGTTACCTACACACAACAGCACAAACATAAAATGAAGTCACACAGACATCCATGCCTTGAGTGGGATTCGAACGCACGATCCCATTGCTTTAGAGGGCGATGACAGCTCTTATCTTAGACCCCGTGACCACTGTGATCGGCTAGAAAAATGTAAACTTTCGTAATATATAATAACTGTATTTCTGGGCATTATCCATCTTGCTGTTTATTTAGGAAACAACGTTTCAGAAACTGGAACCTACTCAGTTGGGACCAATCTATAGAACTGTTGCCTATATCCGGACCTCCGGAGAGAGAACCTGGTCTCCGAAACCTTGTGTTTTAAATACAAAAAAAAAAAAAAAACCACGATGGATAATGTCCAAAAACAATAATTATCTTAATATAACATCGTTACGAACTTTTAAATCATATTTCGTGATATAAATAGTGGCTTCATTGTATTATTTATTGCTCAGTGTCCAAAAAGTAATTTTGTCAGAAGCGTTGCGGATCACGTGTGGTCTGCGGGCAAGTGTTTTCATTTCCTGCCAGTTGAAAGGAACGGCTGCAACAGCGCCATGACAGGCGAGAGCACATAGCATCGTCAGTTCAGTGGATTTGCTCATGGCGTGACGCGCGACTTGCTGGCAGACGTTTGCCGAGAGAGTGGACTGGCAGTGCTAGCTGGTTGTCGGATCGGTTAGGGCGTGTTGTGCTTGTGATGGGCCGTCTCTCTGTTGGACTGACCGAACTGTCATACACATCTGTTGGCTCTTCAAGATGGTATTCGGCAGCGGAAATAAGTTTAGAATCAGAAGGTAAACATTTCATTTTTGTATTCCAGCTCAGCAAGTCAGCTAAAACGGTTTCACAGTGTATTGATCCAGGCCACAGCTAACGCCATGGAGTAAAGTTCTTCTGGAGAAGCTGACAAATTGCCGGGTGTTGAAAAATTCCCTGCCCTTTGTGGTGCAAAAAGTTAGTTACCATGTATAGAAAAGTCCCCGCAATTGGGACGTGTCCTGAACCACGTAAATCTATTCTGTACCCTTGCTGATGTACGTCTAGTTCCCCCATGTGGTCTCTTACCATTAAGATCTCAGGATTAAAATTTTGTATGTATTTTCATGTCGCTGCCATGCATACTTGTTGGCCGGCCCATCTCATATTCCTTTATGTGATTATTCTAATAATGGTTCGTGTTCAGTGCAAATTGTGAGGTTATTCATTGTGTATCACCAAGAAAGTCAGCCTAAAGGTAACGCACTTGACTTCTGTTCGCGAGGTACCCAATTCGAATCCCGGCCTTAACACCAGAAATCCTGATTGAATTTGTGTGTTTTCCAGTAATCCTTCCAGGCAGATGCCTGGGCAATACCTCCATTACGTCACGACCTCATCTTTCCAATCATTTCTGATTTATCATTCAGACATTTTTAATGATTTATGCTACATGATTTTCTCAACCGTAATGTGGGTACCGCCATATGTAAGGGTCTTTAACGTGTGACATTGTTTAATAGGTAGACCCATTTCTAGTAAAGTTGTAAAAGTTTACGGATTTAATTAACACCAGGTGATGTGAAGTATGTGAACGGAGAAGTTCATGGAGGTAGGCTTAGGCCGACTGGGGCTGTAGTGCCAAGGAAAAAAAAAGTGTGTAATTTAAATTGTCACCAGAGTCACCTAATTCCTTATGACCGGTTACGAGACAGTTTTCACCGATACACGAGTTCTGATATTCAGTTGTTTTTTCGAATTGCTTACGAAGATTCCTTAATTCTAGTAATTATGTGCGTAATTGTCGATTCAGCTGTTTCACATGTCGCAACTAATGAATCTTTAGATTGAACTAACCGGTATCCGTATTGGAGAGAATTACAGCTTGCATTTTGGAACTGTTTCCCGTATTGGAGAGAATTACAGCTTGCATTTTGGAACTGTTTCTCCACCCTTCTTCAATAAAGAACGAAGCAATAAAGCAATATTCAAGTTTTAAAGAGGAAACTCATTTTCTAGGGGTAGACGAAAGCGCAGAACAGGGATAATAATTGTGGCATGGGGCCCAAAAGCCGGATATATGACGTCCGTTGCTAGGCAACGGCTACAATAAGCACAAACAATTCAGTGTCAACGAATACATAGGCAGACCGCTACCTAGGACATTGCCTAGGCAACAGAGACGGAGCCAACGCTGCGTCGAAAACAGAGAACACTTGGATCAGGTGTTTTCTCGGCGGTACGTGAAGATCTACCGTAAGTGGGTAGATTGCGACAGTCAGATCAGTTGATCAGAGATGATGGGCTAGTCTGGTCGCACCGTCTGGAAGAAGTTGTGTAGTGATTGTGATTGTAACAACTTGTCCAATAGAACAGCTCCGTCAAATCCGCAATCCATGAAGTTTTTGTCACGGAACCCCGGACACGTGACATAAAAAAATAAACTCCGTGATTTTAGTCCGCAAGCGAACTATAGCGAGCGACCGCCGTTTGTCTGCGAAGTTTAATGTCATAATCGTAAAGAAATAAGTTGTGAGGATGTGAACTTATATCATTCGGCTCACGAAAAGGTGAACATGGTAATTAATTTTTGGGTTCCAATGAAAGACGGATAATGTATTGTCAAGAAGAGTATCTCTAAGCATCTCAAAGACTCTTCTCCATGGAATTAGGGGAAATAAGTAGTATTTATATAATATATATAAAGACTAGTGTTATTTGTTTGTTCTTTATATATTACCATAACGTTGTATTTATTTGGGCGGAATTTGACACGATGGTGGAGGATTCCCCTTGAAGGTTGTGAACTTACTCATGGAGTTGAGCCCTTCTGGAGGATCCGCCAATTCTTCTGCTACTCAAGAATTTCCCAGAATTTTATGGAACCCGTGTTCACAAGAGTCCTCCACTGGTCTTATCCTGAGCCAGATCTATCCAATCCATACCATCCCATCCTATCTCTGTAAGATCCATTCTAATATTGTCCACCCGCCTACGCCTTGGTCTTCCCTGTGGTCTCTTTCCTTTTTGCTTTCCCACCAATATCCTATACGCATTCCTCGTCTTTCCCATTCGTGCTTCATGACCTGCCCACCTCATCTTCCTTGACTTGATAATTCTAATTATACTTGGAGAAGAGTACAAGTTATGAAGCTCCTCATTATGCAGTTTTCTCCAACCTCCCGTCACTTCATCTCTCTTCGGTCCAAATATTCTCCTCATCACCCTGTTCTCAAACACCCTCAGTCTATGTTCCTCCCTTAATGTCAGAGACCAAGTTTCACACCCATAAAGAACCACAGGCAAAATTATAGTTTTGTATATTCTAATTTTTATGTTTTTTTGGAAAGCAGACGAGAAGACAAAAGGTTCTGGATTGAATGGTAGCAAGCATTACCCGAGTTCAGTCTCCTCTTAATTTTTTTCATAAATCAGGTTTCGATTTGTTATCGTTGTCCCCAAATATCTGAACTGTGCCACATTTCAAAACGTCTGTTTCCTATATTTATATCATAATTTTTGAACAGTAGAGGAAAACACATTTTGTTTTAGTTTAAATATCTCAAGAAGTTTTTGGAAAAAGTCCCCGCACGTTCCCCCCTCCCCCAGAAATCAGCGTATAGATCGAGAACCATTCGTCCTAGCCACAAAGTTTTATTCGTTCGATATGGCTTAGAAAAGAACGCCTGTCTTATTCTGTTTGTCTGATTAGCTATCGAAATATTTAATTTTTTCAAAAAAAAAAAATTATAGCATTTTTTTTAATTCGCAAGACTTATTTACATGCGCACTGATCGCTCCGGGCATTGATGACGGGCTGCGGGTTGGATCCTATGTCACGTCACACCCTGATGATGGAAACAGAGATAGTCCCTGAAACGTCACTCATTCTTAACCAATTTACACGTCTCATAGACTGAGAAGATTCATGTCTTGCAGCCTTTACCTTACTCATACGAGCCGGGATAGCTCGGTCTGTATAGTGACTAGCTACGAGCTGGATCGCCGGGTTTCAGTTCCCGGCAGAGGCAAGAGCGTCCAGACCGGCTCTGGGGCCCACCCAACCTCCTATACAAGGGTACTGGGGAATTTTTCCCCTGGGGTTAAAGAGGAAGGAGCTTGAAGCTGGCCACTCACCTCTAACTAGTACCGAGGTCAAGAAGGATGGAGCTATATCTTCAGTCCCACATACGTCTTCATGGCGTGATGCTTAATGAATTAAGCACAAGGACAACTACCTTATTCAGAATCCCTCACTGTATTAGTACGTCATATGATTACACTGTAAACATAGCTTTACGATTTTGTTAATGACGAAATAATTTATATTGACAAAAGCGTATTTGAAAGCCCTTTGTCCATTCATCAGTTCACTTGCACTTTCAGAGCAGAATATAAAATGGAACCCAAATCCTGGCAACGCGCACAGTTCCGCCAGTGCCCCCAAAAACTTTAATTGAAAAGGATTTACGAAAACTGCCTTCATATCGTCATGTTTCCATTCCGTGTGAAACGCAAGAACAGTGACGCAATCTCTTAGTCTCTGATGTCACTGTTCCAGATTTGTCTTCTGGTGGTCTGTGAAGGATATACTCTAATAAATATAGGCTGACGGATTGAAAACTTTCATTTAAGCGAGGTTTTGAAAACGTTTTCATGTCTTAATGTAAACATACACACTTGGCCTGCGTCTAATATCTGAAACTACAGCTCTACAGCCCATTGTTGGACCTTGGCTGCTTTTTCAATTTCTTGATCTACTTACACATTAGATAGGACTCCTTGAACGGGGATCAGCCCGTCGCAAGGCCACTACCTGCACACAGGACAGCACAAACAGAATAAATGCGCACAGACATCCATGACTTGAGTGGGATTCGAACCCACGATCCCAGCGTTCGAGCGAGCGAAGACAGTTCATGCCTTAGGCCGCACGGCCATATGATCAGCACATATCGAGTCTATACATATGAGAAGAGTAACTAGAGGAAATAGAGCGTATTTTGGGATGCGTTGTTGTTGTTGTGAAGATTTATGTCTTCTCGGATGTTACGCCCTTCAAGCTAGAAAAAGTTATCAAAGTTCGGTACGAACCCGAAAGTTCATTACCGTGTTCACAAGAGCCCTGCACTGGTCATATCCAGTCTATACCGCCATATTCTATCTCTAAGACCCATTTTAATATTATCCATCCACTTAATCCTCCTCTTCCTAGTGGTCTCTATCCTTCTGGCTTTCCCACCAATATCCTATATGCATTCCTCTTCTCACTCATTCGTGCTGCATGCCCGGCCAGTCTAATCCTCGTTTAGTTGATGATTCTAATTATACTTGACGAAGATTACAAGTTACGAAGCTCCTCGTTATGTAGTTTTGTCCAAACTGCCGTCACTTCATTCCTCAAAATATTCTCCCAAACACCCTGTTCTCAAACACTCTCAGTCTGTGTTCCTTCCTTAATGTTAGAGACCAAGTTTCACACCCATACAGAACCACAGGAAAAATTATAGTTTTGTGTATTCAGAGATGAAGTGACAGGAGGTTGGAGAAAACTGCATAATGAGGACCTTCATAACTTGTACTCTTCTCCAAGTATAATTAGAACGACCAAGTCAAGGAGAATGAAGTGGGCTGGGAATGTAGCACGAATGGGGTAGACGAGGAATGCATATGGGATATTGGTGGAAAACCAGAAGGAAAGAGACCACCGGGAAGACCAAGACGTAGGTGGGTGGACAATATTAAAATGGATATTAGGGAGAGAGAATGGGATGGTATGGATTGGATTTATCTGGCTCAGGATAGGGACCAGTGGAAGGCTCTTGTGAACACGGTAATGAACCTTCGTGTTCCATAAAATTCTGGAAAATTCTTGAGTAGCTGCAGAATTGGCGGTTCCTCAAGAAGGGCTCAGCTCTACAAGTTTCTTTTATTGCTATTGGGATGGGACTAAGTCCCTTTTACTGCGGCCACTTCTGGTCCATTGTACCAGCCCCAGATGATAGGTGAGGGTGATTGTGGAACAGTTGCTGGAATGAAGATTGGCAGGGGAAACCGAAGTACTTGGAGAAAACCTGTCCCACCGCCACTTTGTCCACCACAAATCGCACATGACCAGACCCGGGATCGAACCCGGGCCGCCGCGGTGGGAAGCCAGCGACTAACCGCTTGAGCTATGGCACGGCCCAGCTCCACGAGTAAGTAAGTATTCAGATTTTTACGTTTTTAGACACGACGAGAAGAGACAAATGGAAGTATTTTATACGGTTCTTAATTCTAAGCTGACAGAGGATATGTTATTGTGCGGTCGTGTCAAACCTGTAAAATCCTATAACGAATGCGAATGGCTGTCACGGAAATACTGTTAAGTTCCCATAATTTTCAGAAGTAGCGACTGTAGGAACGGTATCAACTCGTGCATTGAAATCTATGCGCAGGCGCAGTGCATGCTTCCTCTTTGATATCCTGTAGCTGAAAATAATGAAGACAGACTTTGCGGTCCAGAACAATGAGAAAACCAAAGCAGGTTAACACGGCGACGCTTCAGTTCACAGAGGAGTGTGAAATAATTAATTTGCATGACCTCTGTGACCTCGTTTCGAACTCTGAACCCTAGAGTCCTACAACACTGCTTCATTAGATAAACCAGAGAACAGCAAACGTTGAAGACTTATGAAAACCAGAGAACAGCAAACGTTGAAGACTTATGAAAACCAGAGAACAGCGAGCGTTGAAGAGTATTATGAAAACCAGAGAACAGTGAGTGTTGAAGAGTATTATGAAAACCAGAGAACAGCGAGCGTTGAAGAGTATTATGAAGCGTGTATTAATTCTAACGAATGAAGCCATTTCATAATGTTAGGCGGCCCCGTACAAGAGACAAGGCTATAAGAAATTCCACTGTCTTCATAGCTTACGTCTGCTTATTCTTATTTTTATAATAATATCTACCAGTTGGACGGTCGGGGTTCGATTCTCGGAAAGAGCAAGAGATTTCTCTGTACTCTACAGCGTCCAGACCTGCTCTGGGCCTCACCCAGCCTCCTATCCAATGGGTGCAGAGGCTCTTGCCCCGGGGTAGAGCAGCCGATGTGTAAAGCACTCACGTCCGTCTGGTACCGAGGTCAAGAATGATGGAGCTGTACCTCCACTCCACCATATCATGGTGCTTAATAAAATAAACACAAGAATAACTTTTAAATTTTAATAATTTACTTTTAATGTCTTATTCATTCCCTCCGGATTTCTTACTGATTCGGGAGCATTAAGTAGTTCTCGACCGGAACAACTATCTACTTGAAAAGCCATTTCCGCCCCCTTTCATAAAACGTCATGTTCTCGCGTTATGGTTAGAACATCAAGAAAAAAGAAAGGAAACGTCGCACTGTTCTTGATATAAATTCAACATAAAAAACTGACGTGATGGAAAGTTTGCGTGCCTCGATTTGGAATCATCATATCATCGAATTTAAAAAATAACTTTTGTTTTGTGCCATTATAACTTTATTAACTGGTTTTATTAATTTCCTAGCCGTATTATTTCCTTTATTTATACATTCACCTTCTTTTGTAATTAAGTATTTCTTTCATGATATTATATTTAAGCATCCTGTTGCACTCTATACGATATATGATATCAACTCCGTCCTAAGTGCAACAATTTATTGTAGGTCCTTCGTCTTGCTTTCTTCTACACTGCATGTTTCGGGCGCAAACGGCCATCATCAGGTGTATACACTCACGTAGCTGTTACACTGCACTTAGTTTAAAATTTAAAACCAGAGGTCTTCCCAATTGTTCCCTTCGTCGTCGCTAACAGAATCTACTTCGCTGGTATCTGTCTGATTCGTACATTATCTTTGTTACCGACACACGTCAATTTTGACTTTCATGAACTGGCACTTTTAAAAATCTTCAGTTCCAATTTTTAAAATTCTTTTAAATCTTTTTTTCCCCCCTAAATTTTAAAGTTTAAAATTCTCGGGGTTACTCGCCCTATGTCTATAGTGCTGCAGCGGCTACTTCTTGTTTTCAGCACTGTACAGGTGTTATCTGTAATATACAAATATACGTATTACTATCTTATGTACCTTATGTTTTCTTATGTTTATTCTGTTATTTGTACTTATTTTAAAATTTAGAAAAAGAAATGAAAAGAATTTTAAAAATTGGAACTGAAGATTTTTAAAAGTGCCAGTTCATGAAAGTCAAAATTGACGTGTGTAGGTAACAAAGATAATGTACAAATCAGACAGATATCAGCGAAGTAGATTCTGCTAGCAACGACGAAGGGAACAGTTGGGAAGACCTCTGTTTTTAAATTCTTTCATGATGCTGATGTCATCTCTTTTGGCACCATTTTCTCCGACAAGCGGCGGTCGCTAGGTTGGTATAGTTCGCTTGCGGACTACAGACCACGGATGTCCTTGCTTTTACACTAGTGTTAACTTTGGAATGACAAAGCATCTCGTTTATTTATTAATTATTAATCTCTAATATCGATCAAAACACGTATCCTTTCTGCAGATGTTTTTATGGGCCTAAACACCATCTGAATTCAAACTTGAGCTCAAGGTAAAGTAAATTGCTGACGTGCAAGACATTTGTGAGACCAGTGTTACCATAACGTATGTCTCTGAGATTGGGTGTTATCCAAGGCGGATGAAAGGCCTCTAGGTCTGTTAGAAAGCAGAATTTTCAGATGCATTTGTGGAGCAGTGCAGGATAAGGGTACATGGAGGAAGAGAGATAATCGTGAATTCTATAGACTATTTGATGAGCCAGATATTACTAAATATATAAAAGTAAACAGATTAAACTGGGCTGTGCATATTATTATTATTATTATGGCTCTACAGCCCTTTTTTGGGCCTTGGCCACTTTTTCAGTTTTTTGATCCTATACACAGTTGGCAGGATTCCTTGGACGGGGGATTAGCCCATCTCAAGGCCGCTGCCTACACACAGAATAAATGCACGCAATACAGACATTCATGCCTTGAGTGGGTTTCGAACCCACGATCCCAGTGTTCGAGTGGGCGAAGACAGTTTATGCCGTAGACCTTTCGGCCACTGTGATCGGCCTTGGCATTATTATACGTATGGAAAATGGACAGTCAAGAAGGTGTTTCATACGAGATCCGAAGGGACTAGGAACATTGGAAGGCCGAAACTGAGAGGGGGGGGGGCGGTGTGATCCAGGACATCAGGGCCCTGGGGACGAGGAATTGGAGGATGTGGCTATGAATAGAGAAGACTTGCTGCAATTTTTGAAGATCAGGTTCCGCACAGGACTGTCGAGCCAGTGATGATGGATGTCTAATATCAGATAACATCATTTGATAAATATTAAAAACAAAACAAACATTTCATTTGTTATACTTGCAGACGTTTAACGAGCAATGACGGGGAAAAACGAACGTTATCAGCCAGAAGATAAACAACATACAACAAAATCCTCTTTGTTGATAATATTTAAACGTCAAGATTTCCAATCTACTTTGTAATTTGTGAATGACTGTGTAACTTATGATTGCCGATCAGAGTGGCCGCACGGTCTAGGGCATAAACTGTCTTCGGTCGCTGGAACACTGGGGCCGCGGGTTAGAATCCCACTCGAGGCATGGATATCTGTGTGGGTTTATTCTGTTTGTGTTGTCCTGCCTATAGAGAGAAGCCTTGTGACGGGCTGATCCCCCGTCCAAGGTGTCCTGCCGACTATAAGACTACGACGCTGAAAAAGGGGCCAAGGCCCAACAAAGCTGTAGAGCAGTTGATGGATGAATGAATAAATGAATGACTTACGATTATGCTGGTACCTGCAGCAACTGCAAAGCAAGTTTCTTTTATTGTCAGTCATCTGAAAATTTCCCAAGGGTCGTAACATGTAAGGCCGCATAAATGTGTTATTTATATTAAACGTGTTTCCACAGGAGGGTTTGTCGTTCCAAAATCTGGTAAGGTAATTTTAAATCTTTAAATCTTTAAATCTTTAAAGAAGAAACTCTGGGAAAAACTAGTCGCTTACTTTTCCTTCGATACGACACGGGACGCATAGAAAACGACGCGCCCAACAATTTTTCTAATTCGTGTATATTCGTTGCCGCTGTAACGTATCTTGCCATTCTGTTGCCTAGGGGAAGATACACATGCAGACAGCAAGATGAGCTCATAAGTCTACTTTTATTTATTTATTTTTTCAAAATAGCCAAAGTAGGCGAAAAAGAGGGCGTGATGAAGGAACTGAATTCGTCTGGCTCCGGACAGTGTAACGTAGCGAGATATTGTGAGCGTGGCATTGAACTTTCATGTTCCGTAAAAGAAGGGGAATTTCATGACAGGCTGAGCTGCTCGAAGGAGTAATTTCCGTGTGGTTGGTTAGGACAATGCCACAATTTTGCGTTAGGCGAAGAGACATCGTGTGACAGTGCGAGAGGGCTGGCGAAAGCAGAAGTTCTGTAGCCGGCACATTTCTTGTTCGGTCAGTATCAAGACTATACAGAGTATCGCAGGAGGAAAGGTCAAAATTATGGGAGGTCATAGTATCGACCATTCTAAGCAAGAAAGTGTATATGTATATGTATCCTATTCCGGACGGTTTCCGAGATACAGCTCTTTCACTGAACAATTCCAAAATTGTTAATAAGAAAGAGATATTACATACTGTTTCTAATACCGGTATTTATTGTTCAAGTGACAAAGTTGGTACAGTTTACCTAGCACAATACATTTTCGAAAATGGCACCGTCAACATCAATGCACTTTGCAACTCGTGTAAGGACATGGCGTGTTGCTCGCTGCACAGTGTAGTACAGTGAACTGTACAGTGAAATAGCTCTATTTCGGTGCAACTCGTGTGAGGACATGGCGTGTTGCTCGTCTGCACAAAGTACAGCGAACTGTGCAGTGAAATAGCTCTATCTCGGTGCAACTCGTGTGAGGACATGGCATGTTGCTTGTCTCTACAATGTACTGTGTACTGTACAGTGAAATAGCTCTATCGCGGTGCAACTCGTGTGAGGACATGGCGTGTTGCTTGTCTGTACAGTGTACAGTGAACTGTACAATAGCTCTATCCCGGTGCAACTTGTGTGAGGACATGGCGTGTTGCATGTCTGTACAGTGTACTGTACAGTGAAATAGCTCTATCCCGGAAACCGCTCGGAATAGGACACATGTACATATACACTTTTTGCTTAGAATGACCGATACTGTGACCTCCTAGAATACTGACCTTACCTCCTGGGACACCCTGCATAGCGTCGGAACGTAGGATGATTGATCGGGCAATGAATTGGGAAGCATCTGGAAGGAAGCGACTGTGACTTAATTGAAGTTCTATCTCGAAAATTCCCCTTAAGGGATAAGGCCCGCGGACCCCCCCCCCC
>NW_019743157.1:5147-73320 GCF_002891405.2 Cryptotermes secundus | reverse complement strand
TGGGGGGGGGTGGGGCTCTTTGCTCTCTATTTTGTCGCAAATTCATGTTTTAACGCCAATTACAGACCTGCTTTTCACGTTCTCAGAAAAGAAAGAATCAGTTCACTGCTGTCGGAGGTAATTAAATACAAAGTGAAATTGACAGTAATAGAACAGATATTCCTTCAGTAGTTCTGTGATTAATTGCTCAAGTTCTTGTGTCCTAAAATATTTACTGCAAAAGTAGTGACACGGAAACAGCTTTGTCATCAGAGACTGAATCCTATTGACCTAAATGCGAATTCAATCAATCGTTTTAAATTGTTTTTATATCGTAATTTTTGGCGAACATCATTCAGTCATTTGATCTTACAGAATCACCTGAAATATGGCTCCTTTTCGGTTTTATTTTGCATAAAGTTGATATGGTTTCTATTCGTATATTGGCTACTTCCTGGACAGAGTTCGTATCAATACGAAAGTACGTGTTTGAGATGGAACGTTCCTTATAACGATATAAACGTGAAGAAGTGAAACATAGGCATGTATAGGAAAATCGCCTTTGAAACATGGAACACTAGGACTCCAGTTTTCTTTAATTTATATACGAAGAAGACTTACACAGCGTTATTTCTTCATGATTAAACTAACTCTCTTATGTCCTTCAGAAGCTGATAGTCTGTCAGATAATGAAACAGATTCCCCACTTTTATAACCCCGAAGTTCATTACCATATTCACTAAGAACAAACTCCGTGGTCTGTAGTCCGCAAGCGAACTATACCGACCGATCGACCGCCGCTTATCGGCGAAGTTAGTACCGACTTTTGCCAATAGAGGGTGTCTTGTGGATTCAAACGGCTTTCTCGATTTTCTAGACCTGATAATATTCACTAGAGCCCGCCATTTGGATTTCATCCTGAGCCAGATGAATCTAATTCACAATACTGTTCCTTCATAGCCCATTTTAATGCTACTCATCTATGATTAGGTCTTGCACTAAAATTTGGAATGCATATATCGCTTCCCCATGCGTGCTACTTGTCCCTGCCCTTCTAATCCTGCATGATTTGTTCACTTAAGTAATAGTGAAAGATGTAAATTATAATGTTACTTGTGTAATTTTCAATATTTCTCTCTCAGAAGATTAAATATCCTCTCATATCAGTATGTTTTATTCCCTTCGGATGAGGGGCCGGCAGACAGAGCAGTATTAAAAAGCGTAAAATCTTCGACTTATGCATGTTTTCATATTTATGAAATATTCTGAACAGAATTCGTTGAACATTTCCGGATTATAATCCACCTTTTAAAAATTTATTTCGTTCCTGAATATACGTGTAATAACTACACAGTTTTGAAGGATTTGTCGTCTACTTCTATACATTAATTTCATTGTGCATACACGTTTCTCTGTCTTCAGTTACCTATTGCACGTTGACATTTCCACTGCGAAAGTTTAGCTGTGTACTCTTGTGGCAGCTGAATGATTACGCAAATCTCCTACACAACTGACATCAGGTTTCCCTTCTAACGTAATAATTTCCACATATTTATAGAATGACAGTGCCAAGGAATGCAGCACAGACGACATGTCCCAAGGAAGTATATGCAAAATCCAAGATTTATTATTTTTCTTGGCTCGTTCAAAGAATAGTCGAAAGTTTATGTAATGCTGCACCAGCGCGCCATGTGGCGGGATAACGAAATTCGAAGTGGTTTTGAATATTGAGGTATTGCTCTCCGAGCATGCGAAACAATGAAATAACGAAGCTACTTCTCGTACTGGCGACCTGCCAGAATTTTAACGGTTGCATTTTTGTCGCGACAGGTTTTAGTAACAACACAGCACAGCCTTGCGTAAGAAATGCTTCTGAATTTTAAGTAGGCTTCCTGCCGTTGAACGCCCACACAGACCATCACCAGTGAAGCATTCGGCACTGGTAGACATACTCGTACAGCTGTTGTCGGTAAGTGCAGTTCGGTTTCTTTCGTCGGAAAGTAAAGCTCTTATGGACCCTGCTAGCCTGTGAAATGGGGATTTGTTTCCTCCTTCCATCCCCTCAGCATCGTTAAAATCGGCCTCACCACTGTCTCCTCCCTCCAGCTAGTGCTGAGGCCAAGAAAATGTGGATCTGTACATCCACTCCCCCATACACTTTCATGGCGTAGTGCTTAATTAATTAAGCACAGGGACAACTTTACGTTTCTTACCACTGTCCCATCATTCTTTCTGTGTCATCTCCACATTCGACTCAAGCCTGTTCCGACTTCATAACCATCTTCTGAATGATCTCAATAACTAGTATAACCCCGTAGAACAAACCCCTTTAATACTCTTTGAGTTAGGAGAGAAATTCCTCACATTTCATTGAATCTGATGGTTCATTACCTTGATCATAACAGTCCGTTGTGGACCCTGTTCTGAGCCAGATGGATCCAGTTTGCAACCCACCATATTTTTAAGACCAATTTTAATATCATCTTCCTGTTTGTGGCGTAGACCTTTCAAGTGGGCGCTTATATTTACGTTATCTTATCAGAAGTCTGTATATTTCTCCTCACTTCTGCCTTCTACATGCCCCAACCGTTTCATTTTCCTTGATTTGATCATCCTAATCGTGTTTCCATGAAGGCATCAATTCCTCTCATTTTATATATCGCGTTTGTTTCTAAACATGTACGAGATGTGGGACTCTGTCCAATGTGTTCAATTGGATTAACTATTTTCTGCGTAACTATGAATTTTTATTTTCACTTCATATACAAGGGAGAGTCAGTAAATAGATCACGTGGATATAATACTTAAAATATGTGATATTCGCACATGAAAAAAAAAATCATTTATTTCTAGACATATCCTCCACCAACATTGATACACTTGTAAGATTTGAGTTTTTCACGACGGTGACTATGAAGAAAGCAGTCTTCTGGGATGTGGCACCGTGTAGATGTGGTGTTAACCGACGTTTCGGATGAACGTATCGCCTCCACGGTGCCACATCCCAGGAGACTGGTTTCTTCATTGATACACTTGTCCCATCGCTTTACCTGTCCCATCGCTTTACCAGTGCGTGGAGACCCGCACCATAAAGTCTTTTGACAATCATCTCAGCCAATTCCGCTCCTCCATTTCAACATCTTCGTCATCAGAGAAACGTTTGCCACCAAGGCGGTTTTATAGCGGACCAAGCAGACGCGACAGACACTCCCCACCACAAACAGGACACATTTGTTTATGAATATCCTTTGCATTGAGGCTTTTTGCCTGTGAATGTATTAAATAAGCACTTGCGGACAAGGCACAAGGTGCGGTCCTCTATCTTTGGGGTTTGTCGTGGATCTGACGGGTCTTCGTCATAGAACAAGTTCTGAAATGTTGCACAGGGCCTAACGAGGGAGCCGGTATAGCGACTGGCTGCGGGTTGGACGACGTAGGGGCTGGAGTTCTTAGTCCCGGTAGGGTGAAGAATTTTCTTGTCTCCACGTCGTCTAGGCTGGCTGTGGGGCCCACCCAGCTCCTATCCAGTGGGTACTGGGAGGGGGGGGGCTGTTTCCCCGGAGGTTAAGAGGCCGGGGCTTGAAGCTCAAACTAGTGCCGAAGTCAAGGAAATATGGATCCATACTCCCATCCCACCGTACGCCTTCATGGCGTAGTGCTTAATTAGTTAAGCACAAGGAGAAGTTTACCTTTTACCTTTATACAGGCCCTTGGACGTGAACATATTTGGGACGACATGAGCCACGGAAAATGCATACAGGATTTAGGAAGTGACGAAGAAATAGGCTGGCAGGACGTGGACTGGATTCATCAGGCTCTCAGGATAAGGACCATTGGCGGGCTTTTGTGTATATTATATTGAATCCTCGGGCATCATAAAATGATGGAAATTTGTTGAGTAGCTCATCAACTCTTAACTTCCAGAGGTCTCAGGTACATGGAGTAAGGTAAAGTTGTCCCTGTCCTTAATTTGTTACGCGATATGCCATAAAGACATGGGGGAGTGGAGATATAGCTCCAGTTTTCTTGACGTCGGCACTAGATGGAGGTGGGTGCTCAGCTTCACGCCCCAGCAGCTCTACCCCCGTGGAAGGAGCCCCTGGTACCCATTGGATAGGATGCTGGGTGGTCCCCAGAGTCGACATGGAGTTAGTTGGGAAATTGTGGAATTTCAAGATAGTTCACACAACTACTAGTATCAGAACCAGTGAAATTGAACTTTGGTTCTCGGATAAACGTTTTGTAGCCAAGCAAAAGCTATGACATAGTTCACTGTGAGGAGTATATAGCACGGTTACTCGTGTTCAGCTTGATGCAGTGTGGAGGCATGTGGAAACGTTTCTGCAAATGACAGGACGGCTCAAGCGTTACTATGACCTAAAGATGGCGCGATGAGAACGCGAAAAAGAGACTTCGTAAAGGAGTGGAACCGAGCGACCAGTTCTTATTTTCATCTCAGTATGATGTGGTGATGTCATTTGTTGATCTTTTCATGCGTTTGAATACATCTTGTCCAGATTGATGTATTTGAGAACGTAAGATTCGAATTGCAGACAGTATACTCCACCGAAACGTCCGCGGAATATATCACTCTTCATAGTTACTACTGTCAGGATCGCAAATACAACTTGTTTTTATTTGTTCATGGTTGAATTGTAGGACTTAAAAATAAGCAGTCTTAGATCAGTTTTACGTGTTGTCCCAGAATTTTCTTTGAAAGACCGAAGAAAACCACGAAAACTAGGAAAAAATCAAGAAATTCAGTGAGAAACTAATGGCCCACTTCCTTTTGATACTGCACGGATGACATAGAAAACGACGCGTCTAAGAATTCTTCTGTTGCAAGTTTAATCATTGTCGCGGTAATGTTTTTTATCGAACCGTTGCCTAGGAATGAGAGGTGGATACATATATAGACCACAAAGACTGATGGGAGGGATTTATGAAGTAAGCACAGGTGCCATGATATACGAACATGCCAAGTTTCATAAAGATTGGTCCAGGCATTAAGTTGGTAGGCCAACTGCATGAGGCCGAAGTGCGATGGTGCATCTGAACCATGGATGCTGTCCAAGAGATGAGGCTAGTTCGGTTTAGGATCAGCAATCATGTCAGTAGGTGAGCGACAGAGAGAGTTGCCTGGGATTAAAATGCGGTAACTTTCTTCGACTATCGCCTCGTTTTACTGCTAGTGTACACGTGTAGTATGACCAGTGGTATAGTCAGTTTAAGAAACTGGCGTCACTCTGAATTCATCTTCTGTGTATCATTTGCTTAATGTATTCTATCGCCTGTATCATAGTACATTCCGAACTGAGGTGCCATTCATTTGAATAAAAGAAAAAGGGGTTTAGTCCCCATCTCCTCCCCGAGGTAGAAGATGACTCAGAATGCGATTTAGCAACATAAAAAAATTAATTGCAGATCACAGTGGCCTCGCGGTTGAAGGCATGAAGCGTCTTCGCCCGCTCGAACACTGGGATCGTGGGTTCGAATCCCACTACGCATGGATGTCTGTATGCTTTCATTCTGTTTTTGTGTTGTTCTGTGTGTAGGTAGCGGCCTTACGACGGGCTGATCCCCCGTACAAGGACTCGTACCGACTGTGTATGGCTTAAGAAACTGAAAAAGCGTCCAGGTACACAAGGGCTGTAGAGCCATATATAGATAGGCAGATAAAAAAGTAGTTAACAGTGCGTTAAAGTGTATATCTCTGTTTTAGTTTTGTCTTTTTTAATTAAAGTAAATACGACATTTTTGTTGTCTGCCAATTTATTTTTTTCGGCGGCCTCAGGAAAATGCTTTGCAGCCTCCAGGGGAACCGCGGTTCCCACTTTAGGAAACGCTGCTATGTTAGTTGCTAGTCCAATTTAATAGCACGAGTTTCTTCGTGGTTTCGCCTGTTCTTTATATGAGTGTGAGACTCTGTGCTCACGTTAAGGGAGGAACATAGACTGAGGGTGTTGGAGAACAGGTTGCTGAGGAGAACATTTGTAGATAAAGTGACAGGAGGTTGAAGAAAACTGCATAATGAGGACCTTCGTAATTTGTACTCCTTGCGAAATATTATTTTGACCAAATAATTGGCGATAGAGTTGGCATGTAGCACGCATGTGAGCGAAAGAGGGTTGTGTACAAAGATTTGGTTGGAAAACTTGAGGCAAAGAGACCACGTAGAAGGCCTAGGCTTAAACAGTAAGATAATTTTAAACTGAATATTAGAGAAATAACATGGGAGGGTGTGGACTGGTTTCATCTGATTCAGAGATTGGCGAGATATTGTGAATACTGTAATGAAACTTTCGGGTTCCATTCTGGGAATTTTATTGACTAGCTGAGTAACTATTAGCTTCTCATAAGGGCTCTGTTCAGTGGAGTTAGTGACAGATGAGAGTCTTGCAGAAATAATTACGTATTTCTTTTAACATAGAGACTGTATGACTGGGCGTCCGTTTTGTGCAGCAAGAATTTTCTTTTAGCCAGTGCATCAGGGGCCCCCTCCCCTT
Source organism: Cryptotermes secundus (assembly GCF_002891405.2). NCBI lineage: Eukaryota > Metazoa > Arthropoda > Insecta > Blattodea > Kalotermitidae > Cryptotermes > Cryptotermes secundus. The sequence continues at coordinate 66,835 of NW_019743157.1, read as the reverse complement.
TCCAGTGGGAAATTTTAGCACTTTTTGTAGAGGTAGAGCGACGGGGCCCTGCATCTGAGCACTTCGCTCCATGTAGTCCCGAGTACGTGGAGATATACCTCCATTGTGACATTAGATTCATGTTGTGGTGCTTAATTAATATAGGAGCTACTTTAGTGCACGGCAGTCGTTTACAGATTACCTGATGTACGGTTTTGTGGGGGACAAGGTCTTTGGATTGCTCTTGAGAGGTTCGGCAAGAAGTATCAGGGCATTGGTTGTAGCTGCATTGTGAGAGGAAGGGAGGATGAGGCATTGTAACTATGCCCCAAACTCATACACACCTTATAGTTCTTATTTCAATTACTGGACTCGAACAAATTCAGTGCGCATTGTGTAGAGAACGGCCAGATGTAAAGAGCTTGACTGTAGTTTGTTCGATGAAGGAACTGAAAGTTCACGGTTAACAGCGTCTGCGCAGTGGGACTGTGTTACGAAACGGAAAGGCCGTCATGAGCGCCCCAGTGACAAGTAGTTGAACCAGAAGCCACGGAACACACTAAAGCATTCGCAAATAAGAGCATATCGTGACTTTAGTTTGACTTAGTTTGTTTAGCGGTTCTTTAACAACTTCAGAAATTATATGTTGTTGACGAGAAAGGTTGACAGATTTGAATAGGATGTGGGAACAAGCGGTCATGATCTACTTTGAGCTTCTGTCCTTGCATTGTTTGGAAAGACTGAGTAAAATATGCACGAAAAGCCAGGATAATAGATATTTTGGTCGATATTCGAACTACAGAACCTTTCTTAGTCGACGTACCGGTTTGTCTTAGAGGGAAACTTCACATAAATCAGAAACATGGGCCCTCTGTTAAGTATTGATTTCACTTGGAGTGACTGAGGAAACCTACAAAATCTCCCCTCCACGTGATACGACTTCCTAGACCATGATCCTTTCATTTATGTTCTTCCACAGTTTTTATTAAACAAACTCCGTGGCTTTAGTCCGCAAGTGAACTATACCGACAGAGCAACGGCCGCTTGTCGGCGAAGTTAATTATGAGTCATAATTACGTCCTTAACTAAAGGAATTTCACGTGAGCGTAGATGAAAAGCATTTTTTCATATGGGGTGAAGCAAGAAAAACGTGCTTTTTTTTATTTAAATGAACCGCTGGCCACATTTCGTCGAGGCTCATGTAAATAAGATCTAAAAGTTCGTAACGACGGTACATTAATATGATAATTGTTTCTTGGCATCCATCATCCAGTTTTTATTAATACGTCATTTCGGAGACTTGACTCTGTCTTCATCCTAAAGTAAGTTCCGACTTTAGAAATACTGGGGATCCTTGACTGGACTCAGGCAAGCAAAGGGACTCATACAAGGACCCTCTGCTAAAAGAGCGAAGGAGCTGTTGAAGTTAAACAGGAACCAGCTACGGTGGGTGGTGGGACTACTTACAGGACACTGTCACCTTAGAGGACACCTCTTCAAACTGGGACTAAGTAATAGTCCCACTTGTGAGAGGTGTCAAGAAGAAAATGAAACAGACCCACATATCCTGTGTGAACGTGAGGCCTTAGCTTATTTAAGATTACGTCACTTGGGTCAGTACTTTATGGAACCCAGTGACTATTTCGACGCCCCCACGTACAAAATCCTACGCTTCATTCGAGGCGCGGGATTGTTGAGGGGATAATCAGAAGGGGAAGCACAGTAGATCAGTGTAGGTCGCGGTGCAAGGGCCGAGAAGGCCCACCCCTTATTCATTCATTCAAGTCCCGATTTTGGGGACGAAAGCCCGGAGATAGTCCATTTTCCGAAACGTCGTTTTTATAAAAAGAGAACCTGGACAGTGGATGATTTCCAGAAAAATAGTCTAAACTGAAATAAGTTGTGTAGACCATATCCAAGCTGTGTATATAAAAACATTCATTTGGTTCAGCAGATAGCTCCACCCCTCTTGACTTCGGAACTAGCTGAATGTGAGCAGTCACTTTGATGCCATGACCGCTTTACGCCTTGTACCCTGGGCGGTCCCCAGGGCTGGTCTGTTGCCCCTGCCTGGAATCGAACCCCGGCCGTCTGTAGCCCGTCACTGTACCGATTGAACTATCTGGGCTCTTTAAATTTATTCGTTATGCCGAAAAAAGTTTTTTATATTTTGAATTTTAAAAACTTATTTCTAAAAACAATTCAGCCATATTTTTGTTGTCGGAATCTGTACTGTGTAGGACATACATTTTCTTGAGAACATTGTGAGCATTGTGGGACCAGTAATGGAAGAACTTCTGGCGAATCATTTCAAACAATGAAAAATGGAATCTTCTGGCATGTGGCACCGTGTGGATCTTACGTGAACCGACGTTTTGAGGAACGTATCGCATCCTCCGAAACGTCGGTTCACACAAGATCTACACGGTGCCACATCCCAGAAGACGGCATTTTTCATAATCGCCGTGAGAACCTCAAATCTTACATTTCAAACAGTGTTTCCTGACGTAAGAGAGACCTTGTAATGCACACATGTAGTCCGGGTGCGAATGGTTTGAAGGTGACCATATTATTTACCAGGGAATCGGTGCTAGTACACCGGGTTTGCCAGTAAGACGAGAATGTTAACCTGATGGATACGGAGGTGTATTCTATCCATTTAAAAGGTTAAGCTATCCCTGTAACGGACCGTGGAGGCCCATAAGGTTGTGAGACGGCCAGGTTCCCAACATTTTCTAGACAATCGGCTCACAGATGTCAGTCTTACGCGCCGGTCGCCCTTTACCATCCACACCCCCCCGGAAGATTCCTGGTACTCATTTCTGTTAGAAGCTGAGTCGACCCCAGGACAATAGTGCAGCTGGAAAGTTTAGGTCAGTTGAAAAAATCCAGTGACCTCCAATTATGCTACCTCGTGCCTAAGTTGGCGCTGTGCTTAACTAATTAAGCACTATACAATGAAGATTTGTGGAGGGATGGATGTGTGCACCCACTTATGACATGGGCACTAGTTGGAGGTGAGTGGTCAGCTTCACGCCTCGGCCGCTTTACCACCGGCTAAAGATCCCACGGTACCCATTGGATAGGAGGCTGGTTGGGCTCCAGAGCCGGTCTGGAGGATGTGGAGAAGGGAAAATTCTTGACCCTACCGGAAGGTTGAACCAAGATTACGTTATTTATATGTTTATACTGTACTTAATGGCGCCCTTAGTTGCTATGGCGGGCTAATAAATTGGAATGGCAGGGTGATTAGTTAATGAATTGGAAAGGCTATGGAAGGAAGCGGTGAAAGCCTAATTTGGTATGCGATCCCGAAATTCGCCTGGGCCGACTGAAGAAATCCACTTTAAGCCTCTCAGAATAACCAATATCCAAGGCGAGATTCGAACTCTGGGATCTCCTGGTTAAGAGGGCGAGTGACCTGTCTGACAGGTTCGGTATGATCGCATTATTGGGTGATGTGCACGAACAAAGGTGGCGTAGTTCTACTGAACTCGGTCTGTCGTAACAAAATACGAAAGAAGGTATCCTTGCATCTTCAGGATCCAGAAGAATATTGTCGCGTGTAGAACTTTGTCTTCCCGAGGCGATAATAGCAACATTATTACGCTACGCGGACCGTGGAAGAACGTGAAAACACCCCGACCCGGAAGAGCCACAGTGCTGCTGGCCTTCAGAGTCCTTGTTCTTCTTCCCTGTTTAGAAACATTTCATAATTTCGCTAACGAAGGAAGCAGTTAGCGGAGCCGCGAGAAGACGCGCTTCTTGTATTCATTACATCCTGAAGCTCATAGTTTTCATGCCATGGGTAAAGTTAAGCTATCCCTGTAACAGGCCGTGGAGACCCATATGCTTGTGAGACGTCGAGGCTCCCACAGTTTCTCTAGACAATCGGCTCACAGATGGCGGTAAAGTTGTTAGCCTTACGCGCCGGCCGACCTTTGCCCTCAGGAAGATTCCTGGTTTTGATTTTTCTTAGAGGCTGAGTAGNGGGGTCGGAATATGAGTCCCCGATAGGGTCAAGATTTTCCTCACAGCGTCGTCCAGACCGGTGTGATCGAGGGGTCGGAATATGAGTCCCCGATAGGGTCAAGATTTTCCTCACAGCGTCGTCCAGACCGGTGTGATCGAGGGGTCGGAATATGAGTCCCCGATAGGGTCAAGATTTTCCTCACAGCGTCGTCCAGACCGGTTCTGGGGCCCACCCAGCCTCCTATCCAATGGATACCAGAGGCTATTTCCCCAGCTGTAAAGCGGCCGGAGCGTAAAACTGACAACTCCTAGTGACGAGATCAAGAATACGTTGATCTATACATCCACTCCCCTATACGCCTTCATGGCGTAGTGCTTAATTAGTTAACCACAGGGACAACTTTACCTATAAGTCCGGCTCCGGTCTAAAAAACCGAGATTAACGGCCGTGGGGATTCGTTGCGCTGACCACGCGACACCCTCTATCCGCTGAAGTTGGCCCTAACTTCGCTGTCAAGCGGCGGTCGCTCGGTCGGTATAGTTCGCTTGCGGACTAAAGCCACCATATTTTTTGATCTGCGCCACGAAGACGTATGGGAGAGTGGAGGTATATATCCACCATTCTTAACTTCGGTATCAGATGCAGGTGAGTGGTCAACTAGATGTCTCGCCGCTTTACCCCCGGCGAAATCTCCTTCCTGAACTCATTGGATAAAAAATTTACCTCTGCGGGAAATCGAAACCCGGCCGTTCAGCCCGTAGCCTGTTGCTGTACCGACTGAGCTATCCCGGCTCTTAATTTTTACCAACACATAATGAAATTTGACCAAGAGTTCCCATACCAAATTTTATCAAAACCCGTTGAGTAATCTGTAACCTCAAATATGCGAACAGGTAGGCCTTACATGTGTTTAGTGTGTTTTGTATAAATAACGCACAGTAAATACAATGCCTGTTCTTATGTGTGCTTCAAGGTCACGGTATGACTGTTTAGATCAGATCTGATTGTCGTGTTTCATGTCTCTTGGATTTTACTTATCTACCTCTAGATCCTGTATGTGACATTTTCTTGGCAATGACAAAGATCGCTGTACAAACAAGGAAATAAATTTTATTTTTTGTTGTAAGCAAAACACATTTATATCACTGAGCGATTGAAATTGTCATTTCATAACTCAAGATCAACACGTGTGTATCTGGCGTCCACCTTTGACCTGCACGTAAACCGGTTTGACATCTTACCACTGTTTTAACGGCTTCTGGTATTTGCTAGTTGAGGTTATGTTCCGAGCACCCTTGAGGATATTTGCATTACATAAGATAACTTTCCACGTTATCCATAAGGTACAGAAGTTCGTTGTTGGTCGAAATTCACCAGTAGCCACACTACATGATCAGATATCTTTCGCCTCTACAGTATTCTGTATATTACAATAAATATATGTATTGTGATGTGTCGAGAGTTCCTGGGTACAGGTGCAGAGGTTCGGGTTAGATTCCCAGCACTACCAGATTTTCTGTATCTGGAACGGGGCCCACTCAGCCTCGTGAGGATAATTGTGGAGCTGTTTCAAGGAAATAGCGGCTTCGGTCTAGAAAACCGAAATTAACGGCCGTTGGGATTCGTTGCTGACCGTGCGACACCCTCTATCCGCTAAAGTTGGCACTACTCGGACAAGCGGCGGTCGCTCGGTCGGTATTTTGCTTGCGGACTACTTTGTTTTCTTATTGTGATGTGTAACATTTGCAAGTACATCTTTTCTGTCGATACATAGCCATTTTGTACATTTCCACCAGTCATACGCTCTCCGAACGCAGTAAAATTGGCCTTTTGCTGCTTACGGCTCTGAATTATTTACCGAAAATCGCCTTATTATGTCGAACTATTGGAAATCCTATGTCAGTTTCCCACGGACTCCCATGTTATATGTTGAGATACGTTCTAGGACCTTGGAGGCTATAACGTAATTATGTAAGGCCATTACTGTAAAGATGAAGGCACCACGATTCTCCGAAACGTTAGTAATGATCTGCCAGACTATACAGCGTCACATCCGGTAAGCTCTCGCGGGCCGTATTTACCCATCCCTGCTTTAGGCAGTTGGTAGAATTCCTTAGGGATTGGTCCATCATACGATCCACTGCGTAAAGGTAGAAAAGGGTGAAGTTATCTGTGGGCTTCATTAATGAAGTGCCATGAAGATGTATGGGGAAGTGGAGATACAATTCCATCATTCTTAACATCGAATGTGGATGAAGATGAGTGGTCAGTTTTACACACACTCGGGGAAAGAGCCCCCGGTATACATTGTGTAAGAGGCTGGGTGGGCCACGGAGCCTGTTTTGGACGCTATGGAGAAGAGGACGGTCTCTTGGCTGTACCGGAAATAGACCGCCGACTCCTCGGTCGTCCAACCCGCAGCCTAATCGCTATACCGACTGAGCTGTACAGGCTCACAGGTCCATTATGTGAACGAAAGGAAGATGTGGGAATGTATTTATGCACCAATTGGGGCTCGAACCTCGATTCTAGTGTTCCAGCAGTCGAAGACAGTAGCGCGATCACTGTAACTGCCTAAGAAGCTAGTTAAATTATTGTTAGAATGACAGTTAAAATTAAGTTAGGTTTGGACACGTATTACGTATATGGCAGATGGGGGAACTGCATACAAAATTTTAGCCGAAAAATCTGAAGGAACGGTGACACTTGGGAGGTATAGACATACATTGGAGAGCAGTACTATTAAAATGGTCCTGGACTATGCTACAAGTCGGAAGGTCGCGGGTTCGATTACCGGTGAGGTCATCAGATTTCTCTATATTGACTAACCCTTTCAGCCACACTGTGGTCCTGGGGCTAAAGGGTGGCCGGCGCGCAAGGCTGACAACTTCACCGCCATCTGTGAACCAATTGTCTAGAAAATGTGGGAGCCTCGACGTCTCTCAACCTTATGGGCCTCCACGGCCTCATATGGGGATAGCTTTACCTTTTGTCCGTAGTGGGATGATTCTGGATTCATCTGGCTTAGAATAGAATCCATTTGAAGATACTTGCGAAAATGTAAATGTAACTTTGGGGCCTTTAACTATCAGGGAACATATCTGAGAACACGGGCAGCTATCAGCTTTGGAAAAAGGGCCCAGTTCCAACTAAATACTGTGTTCTTGTTTTCGAAAGTTTTGTTGGAGGGATTGTATCTGCAGTAACATCTATCCAGCTTGGTTATAAAATTACGAAATCATAAAGAGTACATATAATGTTTTTACTCGCATTAATGTCATACGTCTTGAGAGCTGCCGTTAGGAAGTTGTAGGTCGCCTGGCGGGCAGGCAACAAGAAATGGAGGAGGACTTGCTATGCCGTGGTTCGCGAAGTGTAAACGGCTTGACAACAGCGACCCAGGGTGCCTGCAAGTTACGCAAGAGACATCACTGGTTTCAAGTGGGAATTGTTGCTTTGGCGTCGTACCAAATGACGACCAACCATTTCCGCATGTACAGGATCCTGCGCGAAAGTGTGAAAGATTCGAGTGGCGTGGTATAACAGCGTGAGAAGACGTTTCTTATGTCACAGCGTGGCTTAGGGAAAATGACTGTGTACACAGACAAATGTTTTCCAGACCTTTCTTCGTTGTTTTAATGATCTGTGAGTCTAGATTTGAGGTTTTCACGGCGGTGACTATGAAGAATGCCGTCTTCTGGGATGTGGCGCCATGTATTGTATAAACCGACGTTTCGGAGGAACGTATTGCCTCCATCTTCAGGGTAGAAGAAAAAAGAAAAAAATCCGCTGCATCCAACTTTGATGGTTCCTCGCTTGAGGATTTTTCTTTTTTCTTCTACCCTGAAGATGTAGGCTATACGTTCCTCCGAAACGTCGGTTTATACAATATATAGCGCCACATCTCAGAATACGGCATTCTTCATACGTCTATGAGTGTGTCTGCCAAATCACTAAAGGATTAAGCTGACTGACCTATATCATCTCTGGTTATTGGCAGTTCCCTTGGAAGTGCAAACTTATCGTTTGCAATAGCCTTACGTTATTAGATAAAGTTATGTTGCTCTGTTGTTTAACAACGATAAAACAGTTAATTTTACCTGTCATCCCTGATTTTTGTAGTGTTGAGATGAAAATTGAGGTATTAAGTGAAACAAAAGAATTCACGGAGAACTTGTCCGAAAACCTGTCATATTCGAAACAGATGTACTAAGATCTCCACAGTTTTCTAAACTAGGTCAATTTGCCGGCAGGTATTTAGTGTATTTAAAATCTAAGCACGATGTTTCTCACGTTTGTTCTTATAACTAAGTAACTCCATGGAGCTGAGTTCTTTCTGGGAAGCCGCCAATTATGCAACTACTCAAGAATTTCACAACATTTTATGGAACCAGAAGGTTCTTCACCGTGTTTACAAGAGCCCTCCACTGGTTCCTGTCCTCATCCAAATCAATCCAGTCTATACCATTCTATCCTAAGAACCAGTTTAATATTATTCTCACCTACGTCTAGTCCTTCCGGCTTCCCAACCAATATCCTATATATCTTCTTCCCACGCGTGCTATATGACCTGCCCACTTCATCCTCATTGACTTGATCGTTCTAATTATACTTGGCGAAGGGAAGTTATGAAGTTCCTCATTATGCAGTTTTCTCCCGTCTCCTGTCAGATCATCTCTCTTACGTCGAAACATTCTCCTCAGCGCCCTGTTCTCAAACACCCTTATTCTGTGTTGTTCCCTAAATGTCAGAAACCATTTCACGCCGATACAAAACCACAGGCAAAACTATAGTAATTATTGCGTTTTTAGACAGCAGACCCATAGCTCAGTATGAATCGAGGATCGTGCGAAAGGATTTTGGTTCCACTCAGAGCTTGGGTTTCGTATAGAAAAGTACGGACATATTTCTTATAAAATGAGTCCATTATTTACAATAAAAAAGAAAAACTGATTTTATAGCCGTCTCATATGTTAGCGAATACGTGTGTGACAGTCTTGTGATGTAATCTTTCAGATTAGTCATAAAGCCAACATCTGGTTTCTATCTCGCAGATGTGGTAAACCTATCCAATTTCGTAACTGCACAAGACATTTAAATTCGCCATGAAATTGCGCGTAGCACAGTTTTTAACGGTTTCCATAAATGGCTCCATGGAATTATTAGCACGACACTTTAACGAATAAGTTGACATAATGGTAACGCTCTTGATTTCTGTTCGGGAGGTACTTGTTTTAGAGTTTTAATGGTTTTGTTCAGTCCCCCCAAGAAAAATCCAGGGATACGAGTAGTGTCTGGTGTAGTACAGGACCTCCAACGGATACTTATTCATATTGACACAATTTAACTTTGTGTTTTGTTCAACATGGCCGACGTATGAAATCCTGAGATGGAGCAGGCGCTAGCCATGTTGAACATGGAGTTTGTATGACGATTGGACGATTGAGTTTCTAGAACAATAAAAATCCCTCCGTTGCTTTAGTCCGCAAGCGAACTATACCGACTGAGCGACCGCAGTTTGTCGGCGAAGTTAGTGCCAACTGTAGCGGATAGAGGGTGTCACGTGGTCAGCGCAACGAATCCCCGCTGCCATTAATCTCGGTTTTCTAGACCGGAGCCGCTATTTCCTTGAAAGAGCCCCTCAGTTATCCTCACGAGGCCGAGTGGACCCCGTTCCAGACCCACCACTTCTCAGAAAAAATCTGGTAGCGCCGGGAATCGAACCCGGACTCTGGATTTGTAGCCAGGAACTCTGACCACTAGACCACAGAGGCGGTCTAGAAGTATCTTTTATAAAAAAAAAGTTAATATTTTTTTTTATTTCTGTTTTGATGGTATTTGGAAATTCTCGTTATGATAACCGGGATAGCCCTGTCAGTATAACGACAGGCTACGGGCTGAAGGGCCCGGGGTTCAATTACTGATAGGGGTAGGATATTTTTCTCTACTCCAGAACATCCAGACTTGTTCTGGGGCTCACCCAGCCTCATATCCACTGAGTAACGGAGACTTTTTCCCGTAGGGGTGAAGCGGCCGAGGCGTGAAGTTAACCACTCACATGCATCGAATGCCGAGGTCAAAAATGCGTGGAGCTATGCCTCCACTCATAGGGTTTCATTGCATGTAGCATATTTAAGTACAATGGCGTCAGTACCTTTATGACATGTTATATAGATGTGTATGAGAAATGAAAACAATTCTGACACAAACCCTGTAGTAATCTGCTCGGACCCTAAATGCAATTTGCAAATGGCGATTGTTTCTAGTATTTGCTAGAGAGTGTTTCGAGTGTTTCACCGGGCCGGAAACCTACAAGCATCCCAGTGCTTTGGGGTGTGCTATGTAACGAATGTGGACCTCCGCGAAACCAGAAACCCAGCGTCTCTGATGTTATTTTTCTGGAGCAGAAAGAAATGTCTCTAAGAAGAAAGGCACGAGCTGATGAAGCAGATTAACAGAAGGTCTAAACGTCGTGTTGAAACACAGATCAAGAGTGAGATACTCGTATGTTCTACATGGTGGAAGCATAGCAAGATGCTAACGATACAGCGCGTTTTATGCGTATTCCGCTACAGTCTTGTTATTTTTTGGAGGCCGCTCCGATTTCTCTGCGCAGAAAACTTGGCCGAGTCCACTCTTACAAATTTAAGGAGTGGAGAGTTTAATGAAAATAAAGACCACCTCTGTGGTCTAGTGGTCAGAATTCCTGGCTACAGATCCAGAGGTCCCGGGTTCGATTTCCGGTGCTGCCAGATTTTATGAGAAGTAGTGGATCTGGAACGGGTTCCACTCAGCCTCTTGAGGATAATTGAGGAGCTCCTTGAATAAAAAAGTACCGGCTTCGGTCTAGAAAACCGAAATTAACGGCCGTGGTAATCCGTTGCGCTGACCACGCGACACTCTCTATCCGCTAAATTTGGCACTCATTTCGCCGACAAGCGGCGGTCGCTCTGTCGGTATAGTTCGCTTGCGGGCTAAAAGCCACGGAGTTTTTAGTGAAAATAAGAAATCATCAGTTTACATTTTATCTCTTAATATAAATAAACTTGAACGTTCGAATTTACGTTGGAAGGATGAACATATTCGAATGAAGGAAGACATTCAGAGATCAAGAATTTGATACAGCTGATGTTGATCATCCTTGGCAGTCATCTCCAACTAGTGCAGAGGTCAAGCGAACTGGGATCAATACAACCAGTGCTTAATCAGTTAAGCACAGGGAAAGCTTTACCTTTTACTTCCTCCTTGGCGCCACGGTTCTCAAAGAACATATAACCCCTTTACCATAGACGCCCAATCTTCTCTATTATTTGCTTTTAGCAACATCTCTTCACACTGAGTACTCGTAAATCATTCTCTACAACTTCTGTCTAAATAAACTAAAAGGCAAGACTATGCTCGGTCATACAAAATAGGTAATGGTAATTGATAAGCCTAGTGCTGTAACAGTGGTCGCGGGGTCAGGGCCTAACCCGTGAACTGTCTTTGCCCGCTCGAACACTGGAGTCGTGGTTTCGCATCTTACTCAAGGCATGGATTTCTGTGTTCGTGTAGGTAGCGGCCTTATGACGGGTTAATCCCCCGTCCAAGGAGTCCTACCGAATGTGTATAGGATTAAGAAACTGAGAAGCGGTCAAGTCCCAACTAAGGCCCGTAGAGCCATAGAGATAGTGACATAACAGAAGAAACCGGATGTGCTAATGTTACGATAACTGCGGTTCATGTTTCCCAATCCAACATACAGACAGGGTGTCCCAGGAGGAATGTGGCAGACTTCGGGAGGGTGTTCCTTATGTTAAAGTATGCCGATATAACCCAAAACACCTGTGTCCAAAGTTGAACGGTTACGGAGATAATGGCCCGAGAAAAGTGTGGCCTTCTGGCGGGTCCACGCACTGTACCTGTCAGCTGGCTACTCTTATCTGTGTTTGTCCTTGAGTGTGGTGATGACGGCTCACACTAGCCGCATACCACAATGCGCAGTCAGCAATGTTACGTCAGTGCTTGCCATTCATGTGTCATGTATAGTGCTTGGAACCCTAACGACAACTATGACATGGCGGGCGAGTTTTTTTTTGTAGTTCAATTTAATGGTTCCATGTCACTCACAGGTTAGTTTGATGTTACGTACATTATTAACATTACAGAAACCACATATTCCTGCCAGTTTTAATATGTATTTGGTAATCAACAAGCGTGTAACACCTGTCAAAGTTTCACACATCTCTGGCCATTATCTCCGCAACCGTTCAACTTTGAACATAGGTGTTTTGGGTCATATCGGCATATTTTAACATAAGGAACACCCTCCCGAAGTCTGGCACATTCCTCCTGGGAGGGACACTGTATATAGGCCTGTATGCTATGCTAGTATCCGCTATCAGTGTCCGAGCGCCCACCTAGTCGGCTCTCTTCCGTGGTACATCTCAGAGGCCAAAGTAGAGTAGCAGGACTGTATTACATCTGCTTTCATGATATTCAGTGTTTGTTGTTTGTTCAAGTCGGATGCTTGATTCAGCTTGATTCTCGTGGTGTCGCCACCTGCACGCGTGTAACCTAGTTCAGGAGCACTTGAGAGCACGAGAATACACACATGAAAAGGGAGGCTAGAGAAAGTATATATTGCTCCACTCTTCCACATGTCTCGAGTTGATAGAATGAGACATGACGTAGATAAAACTTATCTCACCTAATCTACGTTTTGCTAGCTGTAAGGAGAGGCGTTTTATGATGTGGGCAGTTTGTGTTCAATGCGGTCATGGAGCCAGTTATACCATCGTTAAGTGGTCCGTAAGTAATGCTCATACGTAGAATGTACATGTTTAGCGCTGTCTGAGGCTCGTAGGCTGTTGTAGCGCTCGAACAATGAGATTATGAGTTCGAATCTCGCTCGAGGCATGAATATTGTGACGCGTTACCTTACGTCGATCACCGCGACAACCGCTGCAATCGGAACGGACACTTCCACGATAACGAATACGTGGAAATTGGGGAGTTCCCGCAGCGACAGATCGTAGCAACGAATTGTCGTTGAGTAACAACGGATGAGATTTACACTTGTGACTGGGGTACGCGGTAGAGTAGTCGGTTGAGACACTATTGCTACAAGCCGGAAGGTTGCGGGTTCGAGTCCCGATACGGTGGATTTTTTTTTTTTCAATTTACTTAATCCTTCCAGCCGCACTATGGCCCTGGGGTCTACTCAGCCTCTTAACAGAAATGAGTACCGGGAATCTTCCTGGGGTGTAAAGGGCGGCCGGCGCGTGAGGTTGACAACCTTAACGCTATCTGTGAGCCGATTGTCTAGAAGAAGGGTATCCAAACTACGGCCCGCGGGACAAATGCGGCCCGCGATGTTATTTTATCCGGGCCGCGAAAGAATTGTGCAGAAATGTGCCAATTGAACTAATTTTTCCAATGAGTACTGGTAAATGTGATTCCGAGCTTAGTGACCTGTCATATTATACTGCAGTTCGATGGCTTAGCTGTGGAAAGGTTCTTTCGCGCTTCTTTCAGCTCAGGAATGAAATTGATATATTTCTTACCGAGAGAAACCATCACGAAACACTTTTATCAGATACCGAGTGGCTTTGGAAATTAGCATTTTTTGCTGATCTGGTGAACCATATGAACCATTTGAATTTAAAGTTGCAGGGTGAAAATAACTTAGTCTGTGATTTATTTGAACTTATCAAGGCATTCAGAGCAAAGTTGATACTTCTAGAAAGCCAAGTGAAAAATTGTAACTTTGTTCATATGCTATACTGTGCAGAGTTGCATAAAAAGGGTGAAGCAGAATTTCCTTCCTCGTTTGCAAATTTAATCATTTCAGATTTGAAAGAACAATTTCGGAAGCGATTTGCTGATTTGGATGCCAGTGCTCAGGAAATTAGAGTGTTTCAGAATCCGTTTGACTGTGATGCTGCAGATGTCCCAAGTCAAATTCAAATGGAAATTATTGAACTTCAGGAAAGTTATCATATTAAAGACAAATACAAGGAAGGAAATTTGATCGAATTTTATAAATTTCTGAACTCTTAGAAATTTCCAAATTTAAAGAAATTTGCATGTAAATTTATCTCCATTTTTGGGACGATATATCTGTGTGAACAAACTTTTTCCCAGATGAAGTACATCAAGTCGAAATACATGGCAAATTTATCCGATGAAAATATAAAGTCGCTACTTGTGATTAGCGTTTCAAAATTTGAACCTCAATTTAATCAGATTTTAAGAATGCAAAAAGAGTTCCATCATTCACATTAATTGTTTTATTATAATTTGTGATGAAAATATGAGCATTTGCTGCTACTGTCTGTTGTCATTAATATACGATAATTTATTCTCGCTTACTTTGTATTTAGTTTATGAAATTCTGTGCTTTCAATAAAACTCATATACCTAGAGTTATTAATTTCTCATTTTATCCTGCCCGTTGAAAGTTCTGAATTACCTAATGTGGCCCGCGTTTCGAAAAGTTTGGAGACCCCTGGTCTAGAAGATGTGGTACCCTCAACCTCTCTCAACCCTACGGGCCTCCACTGCCTGTTACAGGGATAACTTTATCTTACATTTACATTTGTGACTACAAATAACTCCAAAGATCACTGTAACTACAGCACATATAAAGTGTTCTCAATCTTCGCTAGCCGTTGCGTGGTAACAGGTTCCAACAGCGGACGCTCCCCTTTGTCTCGGTTCCCGAACTGTACCCGACCGCAGCTACCAGCTTCTTACTTCCCACAACTGTAAATCTCTGACGAATGGACTAGTCTGTCGTTTACAGTTTCTGCTGGTCCTCACCAGCGTAGTCATTCTCGTTTCCCGAGTCCCGCGGACCTCATGACCATGTTTGAGTGTCTCAGGTTCGAGACACCCACAGCCTGGAGGGCTAGGTCCCCGTAACTGTATCCCCCAGGAACAGGATGTCCAAGTTATACCCCCAGGCACTGAGTTCCCTTTCCATTGCCCTCACGGCTCGCGGGGTTACGGTGAATATTCAAACCCGCCTCGACAGGGGTTCAACCACAGTTGAACTGCCAGTCCTCGTTATATAGCGCCGACACGGATCTCACAGAAAACTTCTATTTCATTTTATTGCATGTTATCTTGTTGCCACGGAAACGTGTTCACAAAGATGTTACCTAGCAACGGATGTTGTATTGTCTTATGTAAGTAAACCCTTTCTGATGAGCTGATCCCGTCTTGCAGATGCCTGCCAGTTGTCTTATACAAGAGATGCACATAGAATATCGATATTTTATTCCATGACCCGCAGTATTTATAATTATCTAATTGCCGTGGCAGGCGCGAGGCAGGGTTAGCAGCCAATATTCGGTAACGGATTCGAAGAAACCGGAAACTTTATTGGAATTCCATAATATAGAGACCTTAGCCGCCCTGGATTTTTATTCGGGAAGTATTCGATTCGAATTTGGCTCAAGGTACCGTTCATTTTTTTTTACCGAAGCTTGTCATGGATTTTCCCAGTTCCTCCAATAAAGTAACGGGATAATACCTCGGTTGGGCTACAACCACTTCCTTCCACGCTTTTTCCAATTCATCAAACACCCCACCATTCGTGGCTGTATAATGTAGTTGTTTTAATGCTCGTGGGGTGGGACTAAGTCCTTTGTCCTGCGGCCACTTCTGGCCTATTGTAGCAGCCCAAGATGATAGGTGAGGGTGATTGTGGAGCAGTTGGTGGAATGAAGATTGGCAGGGGAAACCGAAGTACTCGGAGAAAACCTGCCCCAGCGCCACTTTGTCCACCACAAATCCCACTTGAGCTATGCCGCGGGCAGTATAATGTAGATACTGACAGAGTCATGAAATCCCATCCTTCTCCCTTAAGAGAAATTTTACGGAACGAGTAAATTCAAGTTCTAATGCTTCTCAAATTATTTGGGGAATACATGGTTCGAATCCGAGATTAATGGCCGTGGGGATTCGTTGCGCTGACCACGTGACACCCTCTATCCGCTAAAGTTGGCACTAACTGACAAGCGGCGGTCGCTCGGTCGGTATATAACGACCGCTTGCGGACTACAGGCCAAGGATTTTGTTTTCATGGTTTGAATCTCGGCCATGACGCCTTCTATCCTGACTGAGGTTTTAAGTCCGCATCCATGCAGATGTCTGAGTAATATCTCAAATAGTCCATTACCGCTTCCTTTCATGTTCTTTCCAATTTACTGGACATCTGCCATTCGGCACTATATAGCCCCAATTGCTAACAGTGTCGTTAGATAGGCCATAAAACAGAAACGGAATCTTCTGGGGTATGACGCCGTGTTACCCGTTGAAACTCGATCAACTTTTCCGAGGAAGAAGCCACCTCCTTCGTGCTGGTTTCTTGCTTAGCGTCTTCTGCAACCCTGAAGATATAGGCGACATATTCCTCCGAAATGTCGGTTGACATTGAACAGACTGCACGGTGTTATATCCAAGAAGACAGAACTCTTTAAATAAAATCTGCTAGCCCCTTACTGTTCATGTAAAAGCTAAAGCTATCCCTGTAACAGGCCGTGGAGGCCCATAGGGTTGTGAGACGTCGAGGATGCCACGTTTTCTAGACAGTCGGCTCACAGATGGCGGTGAGGTTGTCAGCTTTGCGCGGCGTCCGCCCTTTATCCTCAGGAAGATTCCTGGTGCTCATTTCTGTTAGAAGCTGAGTCGACGCCAGGGCCATAGTGCGGATGGAAGAATTAGGTGAATTGAAAAATTCATTGACCTCATCGGGAATTGAACCCGCGACCTTCAGGCTTGTAGCATAGTGCCTCAGCCAACTACTGTACCGCGTGCCCCGACTGTTCGTGTCATGGGACTTAATTCAGCTGTGGATCGTCTAGTAGCAAGACACATAGAGTTGATAATGGTTCCCTTCTAACAGCCAGAATTCAGTACTGATTTACTTCAGGCGTGAGGAGAGGTAAAAGGTAAAGCTGTCCATATGCTTAATTAGTCGATGATGACGTATGACTAGTGAAGTTATAACTCCATTTTTCTTGATGTCAGCACTAGATGGAGGTGACTAGTCAGCTTCGCGCCCCCGTCTCTTTACCTCCGGAGAAAGAACCTACGGTAGCAATTGGAAATGAGGCTGGGTGGCCCTTAAAAGAGTCTGTCTGGACTCTGTGGAGAAGAGAAAAAAAAATCTTTCACTTCCGGGAATCGAATCCGGGCCGTCCAGCTAGACGCTATACCCACTGAACTATCCGGGCTTTTGCCTTCAAGCGTACTGCTTTAATTATAGACGATCTTAAAATGACTTGGAGAACGCGTCATCAATAAACTTGGTTCTGTGTTTAAATTTGGAACACACAAAACCTGATGTGTGTACAGTTTTTTGCCACTTGTCCGCCGTGCTGGAGCGAATTGTGTTTCTGCAGCGCTGGGTACGGCCCTTTCAACTCTAACGATGTGCTTCTCTTGTAGGACCACTTCCAAGGCGTCCTACCTCGCGTGTCATCGTGAACGAGACAGGGGATTGCCTAACTTCGAGGGGAGCTACAAGAGAACCATGTCGCCTTCCGGCCAGGAGGCCACCAACACCACGCAAAGGCTTTCCACAGGTAACATCTCATTCAGACGTTAAATTATTGTGCAAACCCAAATTGATTCCTAGGATATTAAAGAAATAGAGCGTGAGAGTGTGAACTTTTATTCGGTTGGCTCAATGTATGAACATAGGGTTCTGTAAAAGGCGGAGAATTACTCGGCCAGTTGAACGAGTATTAGCTTATGAGATTCAACGTTCTGACAGTTATGATTATGAAGATCACACGTGTAGTTTGGTAGTTTGTTATCGATATTACCTGAAATGCCTGTAATTATCTACCAGAGGACAGCACCGTGTCTCTGAAGTAGCAGTTTTCTTTCTTAATATTAAGCTCTCAAAAGGGTCTGTGTTCCATACAGTTTGTTACATTTATAAATGTTGCTTGATGACTGGAACACTATTTTATTATAGTCTTTGGCCTTGAAAATAATCAGTGTTTTTTTTTTGTGGACATCCTTTCAGTTTGCTCTTTCGCTTTGTTGACAGACACTGATAACAGATTTTAAAAATGTGAATGTACAGATGTTATGGTTGAAGCTTAAAGGAACCCCTGTCATTACAAACTTAGTTCTTACAGTATTTGTAATACTGCAATAAGGTTTTTCTGTTGTTTTCCTGATGTTGAGTGGCCTGTGTTGTCATTGCTCAGTGATCCTTGTCAGTTCACACATTTTAACTGTACAAGTGCCAGATGTCAAAAATTTATGTCTTTACAAAAATTGTTATATGCGACAGCATGTGACATATGTTGGTATTTTATCTGAAGTACATAGTTCAGAAACATGTTTTCCCTACATTTGAAAACCTTATGAAGTTTACATAGTGTATGTGGTAGCATGGTTGATTTGAGGTATTGCGTTGCAATCCGGAAGGTCATGGGTTTCTATTTGCGATTAGGTCATTGANGTTTTTTTTTTTTCATTTTCCCTAACCCTCCCAGCCACACTATGGCCCTCTGGTCAACCCAGCCTCTAACAGAAATGAGTACCAGGAATGTTCCTGGAGGTAAATGGCGGCTGGTGCGTAAGGCTGACAACCTTACTGCCATCTGTGAGCCAACTGTCTAAAAGATGTGGGAGCCTCAACCTCTCACAACCGTATGGGCCTTCACCGCCTGATACAGGGATAACTTTACCTTTTTTACCTATAAGGGAGTGTAGATATATATTATTTTCCTACGAAAGACAAGCAGTTCCAAATGCAGACCTAGCATTATAGGAATTAAAGTCGACATTTCTAGTGTTAAATTTATGTCAGTATACAGAAATTTTGTGGAGGAGAATTTGTATTCTTGTACTGTATGTTGCAGAATGTGATAGAGTGCCCAGTGCAGGCAACATCGCTGTATCAGCTGAAGAAGAGCAACAGCGATCCTCTAGTCATCATATTCAGGCTGTGCGCAGTGATAGATTTGTTGTTTTAACTTCTGTGTTGGACTGTAACTCGAATAAGGAATCCAGTGCAAGGACTAGTGATGAAGTGCAGTTAGTAAAAGAGGAAACCCAGTGCAAAGTTACACTGTCTCCCTCTCTTGAAGAACACAGGAAGGTGACTTTGAATGTGGAGATAGAAACACAATGTGACATGCTTGAGGCAGAGACCACCTTGACACTAGACCCCTGTTCACCGCCACAGTCACCCCCTGCTGTGCAGCAAAGGATAGGTTCTCAAGTGATGGAATCCCTCCAGCTAGTGCAGCGTTCAGAAGTTATTCTGCGTGTGAACGCCGCAACGAGTGATGCAGCTTCTCAGACTGAATCGGAGAGAGAAACGGAAGTAGTGATATCACCCTCAGTTCGACGGAAACTTCAAGAAGAAATCGAGTGTGAAAGACTTTCCCTAGATCTTGCTAGCCATCTTCCACCTTCTGATAAACTTCAGGGACTCTTAGGTATTTATTGATTTATATATTTTATCATAGGAATATAAGTATCATTAACCTTAACATTACATGAAGGTGAGAGGCCAGCTTCATGCCACACTTTTCTTTGAAATCTGCCATTTTCTGATGAATCACAAATCACAGAGGGTATAACACATATTGTCACTTCACAAGACGTTGCTTCTGGGTAACTCAGACTGCAGCTTTGAAAGGTATGGGAAGTGCCTTGACCTCTACCTAGCAATGGAGTTTTGACATAATTTGTAGTAGTGACATATTGCAACTATTCTGGAAAATTTTCATCACACTCTGTATCATTCATCAAATGCTAGAGTTTACATTTCAAAACTATAAGTGTTAATGATCCCAGAAGATATATTACTCAAAGATGGAGCTTTTACATCTTGTCTGATATAACACAATATATTTTAATGTCTTTGTAACTCAAGATTAATTTTATATATGTGAATTAACATGGTTGTTTGACTTCCTTTCAGTGCCAGCACCCGAATACAAGAAACCAACAGATTATGTGAGTGGTTTGTTCAGACTGGATGTAACACAAAGACCTAGAGTAACGGCATCAAACACTGCAATGTCACAGACAACAACAGTATCAACAACAAAGTTAAAATCCACCACAACTACCAGTACAGCTAGCAGTGATGTTCCAGCACAGACACTCGATGGACAGGCCAGTAACGAAGAAATCAGGTTAGTAATCTTGTTGTTCTAATATAGCTGACCCACAGGTGGACGTAAGTGTCCTCATCCTCAGTCAGTAATTGTTTGTTGGGTGACAGACATGAGATTAACGCGAGTGGAATGTTGCTGTTGAAGTTGGTAGCTATTTTATATTCAAGAAATTCCCTACAGATTACAGTCTTTGGGATTTTTGTGCCCTGTAGTTTGATGGATAGGTAACACTGTTGAGGAGAAACCTGTTGCCAGATTCAGTTCCTATCACTGCTGAAAATAAAAACAACAGTCACCTGAAGACATGAATAGTGACAGTGCCCAGTGTTTGTATGGATATCTGAGACAATGAGCAGTGTTCAGTATAATTACAGTGCAATTAATGAACCAACACAGATCATTAGGAAACTGATAAAAATAAAGTTACATGTGTGTACCCTTAATGTATCATCAGTTGTATCATTTTTGTAATGGTTTATGGTGGCTGATTCATTACACTGTAATTACATGAATGGACACTGCTCTACATTTTAGGTGTTTGCCATATAGAAAACATTTCAGGCATTAGCAGTACTAGTTTTGTCAGTTATTGTTGTATTTTTGTAAATAGATGACAAAACTAGTTTTTTCTCCCCTTCCTACAAAATTTGAGATGATTTAAGCAGTGGAATTCTTTTAAAATAAAGATATTTAATACTTTGATATTGTCAAATAGGTATAAAACTGTTAGAAATTTGAAGCAAGTTGTATCTTTCTCTGGACATAAAAAGAATCTTTTTGAGACATGAAAGTTAAAGAATTTTAACTGTACTAATGTACACTTTAAAAGAGTATCAGAAATGTGTTGTATTATGCAAATACTTATACATTGTAAGTACAGTAATGGATGGTGAATTTAAATATTATATTACCTGTACCAAATATGTAATGCAAGAGGGTAAGGCAGTACAGAAACAAAAAGAAAACTGAAAACTGAAGTATTTGGAAACATTACTCTGCACCTTTACTTTAATCTGCTAGAAACAGTAATGATCTTTAGACAGAAGTACTGAAATTATGGTATTCTGCCATGTGACACTGTATTCTTGTATGCAGGTACCAACATTTCCAAGAAACCTGGTGTCTCCATTTTCAACAATAAAGTAGGCTGCAGCAAGATTTCCCCAAAAATTGATCGCTAATTACCAGACTACATGGTCTCACTTCATAAGATCACAATCTTATTAAGAGTTGTATCTTCTGGAATATAATGCCATGTAATGAGTTGAAAGTTGACTGGACATTTCAGAGGAACGTGTCACTACCAGGTGTCCAATGTAACAGTGGGCTACTGGGCTGGATACACTGGGTTTGATTCCTGGCAGTGCAAGCTTTTTCTCTTCCCTGTAGTGTCAAAACCAGCTCTGGAGCCTACCCAGCCTCCTATCCAGTGGGTACTGGGGGCTCCTTCCTCGGGGGTAAAGCAGCCAGGGTGTGAAGTTGACCACTTACCTCCATCTTGTGTCAAGGATAACCTTCACTTCCCCATATGTTTTCTTGGCATAGTGCTTAGCTGATTAAGTACAGGGACAACTTTACTTTTACTCTACATATCACCTCCATCATCAGGCTTGAAGAGCAACTCAAGCAAGAAACCACCATGAAGCAGGCAGAAACCAAAGCCTGAAACATCGGTTGACTTTCAGTGCACTACACAACCTTATGTCCCAGATGGTAGAATTGTTCATAATCACCACTGTGAGAACCTAAAATTCCACATAATGCTGTTATTCACCACAGTAAGATGTCCAGTCTCATACCAAAACAAGTATCACTGCTCAGGTTAGCTTAGCTGTTTGGATACTGTCTGATAAAGTAAAGTCTGAAGCTTATTATGTGAAGATTACCAGTGATTAAAATTTCTTTTTCTTACATGGATAATCCACAACTCAGATAATCTTCCCATAAATAATTGTAAAACACTTCTGTAATGTAATTAAGCTCACTGAATAAGATGTGTTTCTTTCTCGGTGCAGGGAGTCTACTGGCAGTACGGTGAGTCCTCTGTCAGCCAATTCTGCTTACTTCACTACATCAGAGTCCAAAGCAAAATTCCTCACACGCTATGGCAGAGACATGAACCAGTCGGAGCAACTAAACGGGCTACAAGACAACAAAGACTTACAACAGAAGAAGGTGTGTCAGATTGATACAATAACTCCTGTAGGGGACCAGTGGAGTCAGACATCTACTCACCTTCGGCTAGGCAAACTTAATCAGTTCCAGGTGATGGAAACAGTGGCTGTTCCCGAAATGAAATGTTGGAAATTCATTCTGTTTTGACATGGCTGATTGCTCAAGAATATTTCATAACCAAATTAGGGCCGAAATAAATACACCCTGCCCACTGTCATGATGCATATTTCTATTTTCTTTTATCCTGAGTGAAATTTGCAAGAACTGACATGTTCTGAGGTTTGTTGCTGTTCATATTTATTAGTCCCATATACTTCTTCTTTACGGACAATAGAACCCTTTGTGTGTGTCTTGGTCTCCCCCATGGTTTCATAATGGTAGATATTCCCAGGGTGAGGTCATTAGTCCACCCACAAACTGAAGGACCAGGAACTACACTTCAATTCCTGTTGTAGTACCATAATAATGGTCACTTGGTCACCATCACCAGTTAATAGGTTTCTGGAAGGATTAATCCCATGTACTACTACTAGTACTACCAGTACTACTACTACTACTAATAACAATAATAATAATTCATGAAGAAAGCAGTCTTCTGGGATTTGGCACCGTGTATATGTGGTGTTAACCGACGTTTCGGAGGAACGTATCGCCCCCATCTTCAGGGTTGAAGAGAAGATGGGGGCGATACGTTCCTCCGAAACGTCGGTTAACACCACATATACACGGTGCCAAATCCCAGAAGACTGCTTTCTTCATAGTCACCGCCGTGAAAGCCTCAAATCTTACAATAATAATTCATGTTTATTTATGTGTAAAATTAGCAGCACAGTGGTCAATTACAAAGTTAGCATGAGTACACAGAAATACACAAAAATAATTAAAGAGCAAAATACAAAATATGACAATCTATATAATAGCAATAAATTAATAACAATTCCAAAAAATTGAAGTTAGCTTTAACAGGCGAGAAAAATAAAATAAGTACATTTCCAATATGTATGCCATTAGTGACGACATTTACATACACATAACAACAACAACAACAACAACAATAATAATATTCTATTCTTCTGAATTATATCATATAATATAATCATGTAAATTTTCATCTGAAAGCATTGTTATTGCTGCATAAGCAAATTTCTCCTCAAATCACATTTCAGGACAGTTCTTGGTTTTGCAACTTAAGGCCATAAGGAATATGGGGTGTGCATGACGTTGTGAGTGGGACATTTAAGTAAAATGAAAAAGCACACTGAAAAATTAAGCAGTGCATGAACTAATTTCCTGATTATCCAGTATGCAGGCATCTGAATATCTGATGCAGCCAGAAGAAAAAATGCATATTCATAAAGTTTGTCTGAAAAAGAAAGTTGCAGTGTGCGTATGTTCTACCACCACATAATAGTTCTCCAAATCACCACCAGCAGCATTGCTTGTCATCTTCCCATATGCAGGTGCCATTATGATTGTAGTGATCTGTGATTAGAATAGAGGCAAATTGAATTTGTGATTGTGTTAAAAGTATATCTGAAATCTTCCAGCCATTAATTCCCTGTGACTCCTTTGAAGACTCCCACACATGGACTAAACCAAGAATGTGTTGCTCTGCCTTTGAAACATAATATTAAAATGTTTAAATGACTTGAAAATGGCGAAAATCATGTGAAAATTTGGTTCCTATAAGTTTTTCTCATGCAATCAGCAGATTTGTGTAGCCAGAACATCCTATTCCTTGTACATGGCAGGTAGTGCTCAATTTACTGTATATTGTCCTGAAAAGTGTTTCACTGTATAATCAATATTACATGACCAGGAGGAGCTGATGGCCCGACTAGACCGTAAGCTGCAGGTCCTGCGGGGCGAGCATCTAGTGGTGACTGAAGAGTCACGAGTGAACGATGAACTTGGTGAGAGTGTTGCAGCTCAAGTTTCGCGTCTGGCACGGCCACATGAAGCTTCTAAATATCGACTGCATGTTGAAGAAGTAGGAAAAATCACCAGCTTGCTTTTGGGTCTGTCTGGACGCCTAGCCCGTGCTGAGAATGCTCTAATGGGATTGCCACATCATCACACTGAAAGGGTAAGTGTCATTCTTCTGCAGACATGTCACATTACCTTTCATTTTTATAGCATTTTACTGTGTGCCACATGCACCATTGCTTGTGAGTAGAGTTTTGTATCCGGTTTATTATTGTGAGAAGTGAAGGAGCTGAGCCATTATATTGGCACTGAAATGGCTTTTTTTTGCCATTTAAATTTGCCATTTTTTTCTGGTATTTGGTCATGTCAATGTTTATTTGCACTCGATGTGCTCAAACTTAAGTTGTAGGGTCCACAAGGTCGTTTCTTGAAGATCAGAGTGTAATTATTAATTATTATCTGTCAGCATGATATGTTACAGAAGATTGAGGTATAAAGTCATGCCATCATCAAAGATAGTTCCAGTGATCTATATGAAATTTCACCAATTCATAGAGATGCTATAGTTAATACTGCATAGGCCTGGTATCACAGAATATGGTACACAAGTTATTTCTCATGACTTACAGAACTCCTATGAGAAACTCTGTATGCAGTATGTTATTCACTGTTTAATTTTATTACATAATCATTTGTATTGACCTTACAATTTTATCAGTATATATAGTGGATAAACTCTATGTAGCATGAAAACAAAGGAGGACACCATTTATGTCAAGGATTTTGATCAGTTAACATATATGAAGGTAGATTTGTGCTTTTGAATTTCTCGTCAGTTCACGGGATGTATGGGGTACTCATAATATTTAGCGGTTCCAGACACTGGACTATATGACAGATGTATTCAGACAAAGTGTGTCCTCGTCTAACATCAACATCATTGTAAATGAAGCTCTTGGCTTGTTCCAACTACATGGATTAAATCTGTTCTGTTTATCTGTTTGTTGAATGTCCCTGGCATATTGTATACTTCAGTGTAGACTGATGAACAGCTTCAGCTTCATATGTCAGGAATATGTTGAAATATTTTAATCACCTATTTTGAGATCTGTTATTCCCAGTTCTTCTCTTATATCAATATGTTTATGATGTAATTCTGTATCCTGCAGCTGCCCTGAGGAAATGCATTTCTGCCATCTTCATTCTTGTTTGTTCTTTCATTAATGTCCAAAGTTTAGATCCATTTAAAGGCACAGATTTGGCTGTTACTGTAAAGAATTTTAGTAAGATGCTTCTGGCATTTCCCTATTAAAGTACATTACATACATCCAGAGAACTTATTATATGTAGCCTAGTTACATAAATTTTTAACCATGTTTCAGAAAATTTTGGAGTCCAAAAGAGACAAGCTGAAAGAACAGTTAGAAGAAGCCAAGAAACTGAAAGAAAATATTGACCGACGAAGTGTGTGTGTGTCAAACATCTTATATAAATATTTCAATGCTGAAGAATATGCTGACTATGATCATTTCATCAACATGAAGGCCAAGTTAATAATGGATTCACGGGAAATAGCAGACAAGATTAAATTGGGAGAGGAGCAGTTGGCAGCATTGAAAGAAACTTTATCTGCATCTGGTTGAAGCTGCTGTACATATGACGTAGCCTTACTTTTTTTTATGCTTGTCGGCCAGTGGAACTGGTCAACTTGGGTGCCTAGTCTTTTGATTCCTGTGCTTTTTTACATGCCCAGTGCTGCAACAGAATATCCACAAGACTTAACTTCAGTGCCTAAACAGGCAAATTGTGTTTAAATTTCCTCCATGAATATTTTTTTAACAGACTGGGGCTACAGGGTGCTGGAAGTTCAGTAGATAGTAATGAGATGGGAAGGCAGTGAAAAGCAGCATGTGAAGTAGATGCATGTTGATGTTCTTACTCCAAGCCTTTCAGTTACAGCAATAATTGCTGACCCTGGATTTGAAGAACTGTTTGAAATGTGGAGTTTGAATTTCTTGCAGTAAGACAAGTTGATGGTTCTAGGGATCAAAATTTTGTGACTGTCCTTTCAAATTGTTCGGTAGTGTTGGATAGTTTGTTTCTTTTGAATTTTCTGTGAATAATTCTATAAAGTTAAGTTCAGTGGAATTAATTAATTAATTAATTAAGTAATGACTGTCACCAATTTTCTTACCCTTCAGTGGTGGTTCATTACTGTTCGAATATATATATATGTACTTCGTACTTATTTATTTGTATAGACAGAATGCTTAATTTGTACACCCATCATACAAAATTAATTTTACTAAATTTGACATACACTCAACTCTCTATTATCCGGGATAATGCTGGGGATGGAAATCACGATTAATCGAAAACCTGGTTAAGACAGATTTGATTAAAAGTAGTACTGTAATACTGTACCTTCATGATACTATAGGACTAACTGTATTTAAATTTATTCAACCTAATTTTTATGTCATCTCATGGCCCATTTAATACTTTTTTTACATTACACTGAAGTATGAATTAGTTATTTCAATCGCAGTGTTCAACAAGATCCAACATTTAACACTTAAAAAATTTAATAATGTCGTTTACTTTTTTGTGGCATTTTCCTTTTTATGGATATCGTACGAAGCCTACGTAATATTAGCTTGTCACTTAATAAACTATTCTCTTCACTCTCACGATAGTCTAGTAAGGATTCCAAATGATTAAGAGCAGCACCATGTGATATTTTCTTACTAGCAGCAGCGTCCACATCTTCCTCATTCTCACTTTCTTCCCGCTCTTCTGGCTGCACCCCCACTGAACTTACAATTTCGTCACTGCTTAACATTTCAAAGCCCGGCTCACACGAGTCACAGTCAAACCACTCTCTTATATTTTCCTCGTTGACTTCTTCACCATCATGAACTTGGTTAGCCAATTTTGTTAATTCTATGGCTATCTCATTTTCACTGAATGCAGTGAATCCATGGATATCGTCATCTTCATTAGTGATGAAAGGCATCAGTTTCTTCCATGAATTTTTCAATATAGATGGCTTTACTGTATCCCATGCTGTTGAAATCTCATATATGGCATCTAACATTGAAAAAGACTTTGAGAAACACGTCAAATCATTGCCTTCATCAATGTACTTTTGTAGCAAATTTGATTTGTAGATTCTCTTCGTACTTGAGATAACTCCTTGATCCATTGGTTGGACAAGTGCCGTAACATTAGGAGGAAAATATTTCACAAAAATATTTCCATCATCTGACCTCAGGAGACTTTCGTTAGGATGTGAGGGCGCATTGTCAATGAGGAGCACAGCTTTCTCAGGTAGGCCTTGGGATTTTAGATGGTCATGAACTTGAGGCACAAATTTAAAATCAAACCATTCTTTAAATATCGCTCTATTCATCCAAGCTACTTTCTGGTTAAAATAATGGATAGGCAGACTTGAAGCTACTGTTCCTTTAAAAGAGTGTGGTCTTTTTGCTTTGCCGATAACTACTGGTGTTAGTTTTTGTGTTCCTGATGCATTAGAACAGCACAAGGCTGTCAATCTCTCCTTACTAGATTTGTGACCTGGAGCCTGTCTTTCATTTTGAAATGCCAAAGTTCTGGTTGGCAAGCATTTCCAATAAAGACCCGTTTCATTGGCATTATAGATTTGTTCTGGCAGCAGATTTTCACTTTTCACAAAACTATCAAAATTGGTGCAAAATTGAACTGATGATAAGTCCCCTGATGATTTCTCACCTTGAATACTAATTTCTCGTATTCCATGACGCTGCTTCAAAAGTGTTAGCCAACCGGAAGAAGCGTCAAAACTTCCTTGTAGTTCAAGTGTTCGGAAAAAATTTTGCTTGTTTAGCACAAACTGCTCCTGTTATTGTTGTTCCCTGTGCCCTTAGTTGATTAAACCAAATCAGCGTTGCTTTGTCGATATCATCATATGTTGATTTTTTCATGGTTTTTCTCTTCTTCATTCCGCTTGAATTAGAAGACGAAGCAAAGGAAATTAATTGATTCTTTTGTTTTTTCAAATCACGAACAGTTTGTTCTCCAATACCATATTGCATTGCTAATTGTTTAACTACACCCTTTTTTTCCCAGCTGATTGATAATTTCAAGTTTCTGTTGAATACTTAACACAACATGCTTCCTTTTACACCCTGACATTTTGCCAACGCACTTGAAGATCGATACAAAGAGACTAATTGGGGCGGTGTATCTGTCCTTGAAACTTTACACAAATCCTAGTATTCTTTCACCCATACCCTAGAACATTGTGTTAGCATAATGGGACCAAAAAATTCAGAGCTCGGTTCACACTAGTGCGAAAATAGTGTTACAACTCGCCATGTGAAACAAAAGTGAACGAATATTAGACAACATATAAGCCTCAAAAAAGCTCCAGTAGCCCCGGTTAAGCCGCAAACCGGTTTATCCGCCCCCGGATAATCGAGAGTTGAGTGTATTTGAAAATGTTTACACTGTTAACTCTCGGTGAAAAGAGATTATTATTATTATTAATACTATTATTATTAATATTAATCCTTTGACTATTTTATGTATGCTTATTTATGACACTGAAGTATAAATTTACCTTTATATTCAAAATAAAAGTAAATGCCCCCTGTATTCAGAAACACTATGAAGTTGTACATGGGTTTGGCACTAGGCAGAAGTGAGTGGTCAGCATCACATTCTGTACATCTTTACCCACTAAGCAGGAGATTTTGGTGCCCCCTGTGAGGGGCCAAGTGAACCATAGATATGGTGGTGAGGAAAGAAATATCCAGGGCCAGAAAATGTGACCTCCTTACATCACATAACTGTAACTAAACAAAAGTCTTATTAATAATGCTTCAATATTTTAATATTGCTAACACATGAGTCTGCCATTGGATGTATCATGAACCAGTCAAGTCCTCACAACTGATTTCATAAAGAAATATTTAGATGTTGCGCATAAAATTTGAAGAAAAAAAATCTGAATTAAATGAAACAAACAAAGGAACAGGACATGCTTTAAATTTTTTGACTTTGAATGACAGTTTTATATTTACACAGGTCCATGCCTAAATTTATGAAATGGAACAGATTCAATCTAACTGAACATATGAAAGTATCTTTACAGTACATGATCTAAACTACTGTTTTTAATAGTAAAAACAATTTCTGTAAAGTAGAGAAAGAGGTAGAAAAAAAGACATCCCTACATCAGCTGGAATGGCCAAGCCTCTGTATCAGACAAGAAGGATGACTGAAGCAGAATACCAGGCAGAAACGTGAAGTTTAAATGAGGTGACTTATGATTCCACTGAGTCCAGAAGATATGTTGAGTCTTCTAAGGGCCCTTTAGTAGCAGTGCCCAATAATGGTTCAAACCTCAAACTCCATTTTTCACATTTCTTCAGAAATCAGATTTTGTGCCTGGATCATTGTACTGTGTAGCAGGTTATCATATGGGTGGTCTCCTCACAAGTCGAACTCCCTGTACCGACTTGATGGGGAGTCGAGGATCTGTTACCATCTTAGAAACCTCTAGCCATTTGGATACATAATTGCATCTAATTTCCAGTTTCTGAAGTGTGACCCAAGACCATCTGATAAATGTGAGGTTCCTACTGGAGAGGTCCGTGTTGATACCGACCAAATGGCATAGATGGTTGATGTTAAAAATGCATTCTTTATTCAGATATTTAACTAGTTAATGCAGTTTTGGTCTTTTTATTAAATTATTATGTCTATCATTTACGCAAAGGTTATGTTTCTTGAACTAATTAGGTCGAAGAATTGTAGTTCCATATGGGTCCTGTACTTAATCAGAATTGCCACCTCTACATTTTTCTAAATTATTTTAGCATCCCAGACTGTGGAGTGGGACAGTTGTGTATGTATGTGCAGAGACAGAAAAAGTACAGAAAGAAACAGATGAGACAGTATGTGTTTCCATAATCGTCTGTCTGGCTGACATGAGTTCTTAATTTTGGAAATTGCTGAAACTTATTTCGGATTTTATTCATTGCCTGAGTTTATTAAAACCATCGCATTTCACAGATGTTTCTGTTTCTGACTTCAGGTGAACAAGGTACAAAAGAAAACCTATTCTGTTATGCTCCTCATGTGAGCTGCTTTCAAACTATGGTTTCAGTATGAGGGGCCCAGCATCGTAGGTTATCTTTTGTAACTTGTTTACCTGAAGTCAGAAACAGAAACAGTTTATGAAACACAGAGATTCTGATAAACTTAGGTGATGCTGACAGAGTCCAAAATAATAAAAGAGTACCATTTTCTTGCATGTGGTATCATGTTGTCCAGTGACATGACATGATGCCACCGCTGTGAGAACCTCAAATCCAACACTAATAATAGTTTTAAGCACTGTGTCACATCGCCCTCAAAACTCTTTCAACTTAATTTATTCTGTATGTGTTTCTTTCTGCAGGTACATAACAAGCATGGACCCATTGTTACATGTGTTTACATGAATTAGCTCTTCAGGTTAATCCCTTTATTTCATGTATAAGAGCTATATTATGTAAGATATTATTATTTGTATTATTATGCGCTCAATTTCTTTCTCTGTGTGGATTGTTAATTCATCATCTGGTGGCTGTTCCTGGTTTACCATATAATGCCCAAGTTCAAAATCGGTTGAACTTCTATCAGGAATGAGTCAATCACCAGCATTTGGAGTCTTTGATATTGTTGTAGAGGGTGAGCAGGAGCAGTAACTGCATGAATGAATGCTTGGAGTTTCTGATGTGCTTCTTCTTGGATACATTTTGGCTTGTATTGCTTAAATTTGATTCCTCAACGCTTTCCTTCTACCACCGTGGAATTTTCCCTATGGTTATCGGTTCCTTTGCAGTTCCTTAGCTCAGTAGACAATACAAACTGCAACATGGTAAGTTGAGGAACTGATTATATGGTGCAGTTACTTCTTAGCAACACCACAGGTCTGAATACTCTGCACTCTCACTAACTGCACTGAACTCTGTGCTGTTAAGTTTGCACATACATAAACATGAATTGAATTATTATTATTATTATTATTATTATTATTATTATTATTATTATTATTGTGATGTTCATGTTGTGTGTGCATGTTATGCTGTAAGACTGATACTGTATTGAATTCAGTGAACTTATTTTAGAGCCACCAGTATGACATTCTTATTGCAAAACAGATAGATCTGTTTTAGTAATGGTCTGAAAATATTAAGCGATATGATACTTTAAAGAAAAAAAAGCATGTGTCAGTTATTGTATATAATGACAAGAATAGATTGGTGCTTTGGATCATCTTTGATGTTGACAGATGGCATCCACTTGCATTATTATCTACCCATATTCCTAGTTAGATCAGCATTATGAGCACCAGAGTGGTCCATATGGGCAGAGGTTTGCAGAATACTGGTGAATCCCATTTGTATTTGTACATGTGACATTTATACCTGCAAACTTTTAATTATAAATGTTTTGAAATGTAAACAAAAAAAACACTGTTATTTTCTTTTTTACATACAGTAAAATCTCTTAGGTTAAATGTCAGTAAAAATCTTTCCATTTCTTCACATTCATCTTGCAGACTTACAGATTTTTGTTCCATTCACTTAAAATTCCTGCCTTCTAAACACACTGATTTCCTTGAAAGGCCAGTCAATAAAGCATACAGGCCAGTTTCTACATACTCTTTTCATTGAGGGGTTTGTCAAAATTGACGAGTTAAAAAATGTTGACACTGTAATGGCATGCTGGACCTAAATTTTGTTGTAATCGTTACCATTCCTACACAAGGTCTAAGCCTCTGGCTGATTGTCATGGTATTTTTTTTTCTTGGCACTGCAGCCCCAGTGGGCCTAGGCCTACCTCCATGAACTCCGTTCACTTCGGTTTTTCTAGATCTTACACAGACGGTAGGACTCCTTGGGCGTGTAATCAGCTTGTTGCAAGGCCTCTACCTATACACAAACACACAAAAACGCAAACAAACATCCGTGCCCTGAGTGGGATTCGAACCCACGATCCTGGCTTCCAAGCGAGCAAAGACAGTGCATGCCTTAGACCGCTCGGCTACCGTGACCGGCTGTCATGGTATTACAAACCCTTAATTTGCTAACGAAGAGAAAACTGCTATACACAAACACAGAAAAACGCAAACAAACATCCATGCCCTGAATGGGATTTGAACCCACGATCCTGGCTTCCAAGCGAGCAAAGACAGTGCATGCCTTAGACCGCTCGGCTACTGTGACTGGCTGTCATGGTATTACAAACCCTTAATTTGCTAACGAAGAGAAAACTGCTAGGGAAAATGATAAAATAAGATCTGTGAATAGCATGATGGTAATGTCTGGGAACAGAATGATGTGAGAGGCAGTGAGTGATGATGGAGTCACTTGCAGGAACGTGGTAGATAATAAACAGTGCTGTTGCAGATATATGGTAGAGATTGGTAATTTGCAGGGTTTCTGATGAGGCAGAGATGCAAGTGGCTAGCGTCTGTACATTGGACATGCAGTGTGTGATATTGGGTTAAGCGTTTATATTTCTGAAGTTATAAACACCCTTTCCCTTGATCTGCTCTCAAATGGGTATGCAAACGTGTAAGTGGAATGGTAGGAAACCATTGTATCGGTTGAGTCACCAAAGAGGATTTTTTATTGTAAATAGACGACTTTAAATGTTTGCAGTGGAAGGACAGCAAGATGTGCATATACCTTCCTTATTTATGTATGGCATATACCACCATACAGGCCTGTAGCCCCATGGGGGAGGGGCAGACCCCTGTTTATCTAATCTGAAGGTAAGGTAGTAGGTAAAGGTAAAGCAATTCCTATGTTTAATTCATGCCATGAAGACATACGGGTGAGTGGAGGTATAGTGCCACTGTTCTTAACCTTGGCACTAGATGGAAGTGAATGATCAGCTTCACGTTCTGGCTGCTTTATCTCCTGAGAAAGCAGCTCCTGGTACCCAGTGGATATAGTCGCCACCTTCCAACTGTGGTAGCTTGGGTTTGATCCAAGGTCAGGTCATGTGATATTAGAGGTGAACAATGCATCACTGGAGCAGGTTTTCTCCAAGTACTTTGGTTTCCCGTGTCAATTCACATTGCAGTGACTGCTTCACACTCCTATCATCCAGGGCTGGTGTAATATGCCAGATAGTGACTGACATACCAAGTGGACTCAGTCTTACCCCACACTAAGGAAAAAAGAAGTGGATAGGAGGTGGGCCCCAGAGCCATTCTGGATGCTATAGTGAAGAGAAAACTCTTTCCCTTGCCAAGAATCAAACCCTGGCCATCCAGGCTATTGCTGTAGCGAGCTATCCAAATTGTTATATGTTAGGAGTGTGCGGTAGTGTAGATGGTTGAGGCACTATGCTACAAGCTGGAAGGTCGCTGGATTAAATTTTGATGAGGTCATTAGATTTTTTTTTAGTTTACCTAATCCTTCCAACCACACTATGGCCCTAGGGTCGACTCAGCCTCTAAAAAAAACGAGTACCAGGAATATTCTAGGGCTGACAGCCTTACCACCATCTATGAGCTGATTGTCTACAAAATGTGGGAACCTCAACATCTCACAACCCTATGGGCCTCCAAGACCTGTTACAGGGATAGCTTTACTTTACTTTACTAGGAGTGACTGTAGATGGGGTTTGGGTTGGTGACTGGCTTTATTGAACACTTACACACAACTTGTAACTAAAGTGTACACTAAGTCTTCTCTGTCTGCTTTCACTAGTCATCTCCTGGTAATGCATCTTACCAGTGGCGATTCTTCAGCTTATGTGCTCACATCATTGCCTGCTAGCTAGTATGACTCACAACTCAGTAAGCTCTAAACTTTACCCCACTTATAACCTCTTGTCATCGACAGCATAGAAAATGTCGCACCTCGTTGTTAATTACTGAAATTCCCAGTTAACTTTAAGTAATAAAAAAGATAAGGTAAAGCTATTCCCGTAACAGGCCATGAAGGCCCATGAGTTGTTGAGGTTCCCACATTTTCTAGACAATCTGCTCAAATTTGGCAGTGAGGTTGTCAGCCTTACGTGCTGGCTGTTATTTACCCTCAGGAATATGCCTGGTATTTATTTCTTTTAGAGTCTGAATCGACCCCAGGGCCATAATTTGGTTGGAAGGATTAGGTAAATTTAAAAATTCCAGTGACCTCATCAGGAATCAAACCCACGACCTTCCAACTTGTAGCATATTGCTACTGCATGCCCTGTTTGAAGTATTAATTTCCTTCCCTCCTTTATGAGTGTACCTAATTAACATTTTTAAAAAAATATTGTAATGTGTTTCGTTACAGAATACGCCATAGAGATCGTTAATTGGTTTATTCAACAATCTACAAGAAACGGCTACAATTAATTATAACACAGTTGCGGGTTTCCACACTTTACAAACCCTACAACCAAAGTCTTCACGTACTAATAACGCGGGAGCTATACAAATCTCCCTGAATTACACACTCCAGTTATAACTGTACTATAGCACTCACTAAGTCTCAAAAGCACACAATGTCTTCCGCTCGCTGACTTCTTGGTTATCGCACACTCGCAGGCTGGTACCTTGAGAATTGTTGATAACACACTCGCTCGACTACTACTTAACTAGGCGACTGTCACAGTACAACTGACTCGTAGCTGCTGTGCAGTTCCCTTATGTAGCCGCAGTGGTGCCTGTTGCGTGCCACGTCACAGAAGTTGTTGACTGCTGCCTAGCAACCGCGATATCCCTTGGTGACGTCACCGCTGTTGACTCGCATTGCATAGCTACCAGGTTGCGGGGACTCGGCTAACTTCGGCTCTGCTTGGCATGTCACCGCGGGGAGAGTGGCGGGGTGATGACTCGCCTATTACGCGAGCGCTACGTTACCGCCACGTGCCGCTGGGGAGGTAGGGGTCAACATGTCACAATATGAATAATTACCAAGAGTTTGCATTCTGTTTGAATAATATCTTGCCATTTGGTTTTTATATATTACAGATAATGATCCTTAGGATGACTGAGTTAATTGACTTTCTACATTGTCTTCTGTTCGGTAAGAACAATTTTCTCTTTCCATCCTCAGGTGAAAGGGGAGAGCGGCATCTCAGTTGGGTTTACTAGGAGGAGCTAATCTCAGTCTTTTTCAGAATACTGGGTGATGGAGAAAGTTCAGAGGCTCAGCAATCCTGAGAGTAATACACTACCATCAAAACTTTTTAGAATCTCATACACAGTTTCTGTATAAAATATCTCAAAGGGTGTGTCATGTCTTAACTCTTCACGCCCGGACGATGCCAGCCGTTCCCTGGCGTTGGTGTGTTTTAACGCTTTAACAATCTCGTCCCTTCTTTGCTCTCTTGGCACTCATCAACCAAAGACATATATATGATAGTTTTTGTGCATGTTTGTAAAGAACCCTTGTAAACTTTGTGGGGGTCTATATTACTGTCAGAACCCTCTGAGAAGGTAAAGGTCAGAAAATATTTCACATTCATTCAGTTTCACCATAGCTTCTTGCAGCAAGTGTCTTCGTTTTCCTACAGACCAGCTGGAAAATGTTGTGAACGAGATTTTTTCTGATGATGATAGTGGCGATGAAATAATGATTCCTGAATTGGATGAAGTTGATAGTGACAATAATACAGTGATAGATAATGATCCACAAGACAGTAATCATGAACATTTACTTACAACGAGTGCGGTGCCTGACACGGCCATCTCATGAACGTACGGAGAAATTGTACCCCCAATATTTCCATTTGCTAATAGTTTTGGGATCAAAATTGATATAACACATAAAATACATCCCTTTTCATGGATTAAAATTTTTTCTGGATGACGACTTGGTAAATCACATCACAACTGAAACCAATCGCTATGCTCACCAGCACTTCAACACACATGAGTTAGCTCCTCACTCTCGAAAACACAATTACAATTATGTCACATCAGATGAAATCTGGACATACTTAGGAATTGTGTTCATGACAGGAATCGACAAACGCCCTGAAATTGAAGAATATTTGTCCACTAGGCCCCTATTTCACACCCATGGTTTGGACAAAACATGTCTTTGCGGTTGAATAGTTTCATTCTATTCAAAAAGAACACAACAAACGAAAAATACAAGAAGAGAAATTACAGATTCAAAGATTTTATATTGGACTGTGTAGAAAAATGACTGAACCAAACAAACAGTGTGGAGAGGGAGAAAAGTCAAGGAATGAAGTGGATGACGAATCTATTGGGTCAGACTAGAGTGCAGTCACGCCTCCGCCCTCGACCTTGAAAAGACCACCAGTGAAAGAGCCAGCAAATCGTCTAGAGGGTGGCTTGAAAATTCACAAAATGGTCCATGTTCCTAACAGTAACAATAAGAAGAATGGTGCCCTGAGAAAGTGTCGCGTGAGTGCTAAGCACAAGGTTAGAAAAGAAACAAGTATCATGTGTGCAGGCTGTGGTGTGGCTCTCTGCAAACTTTCATGTTTCAATGTTTATCACACGAAGAAAGACAAATAAAGAGGTGTGGAAAAGCATTTATTGCATAAAATATTGTATTTTAATTAGTTCCCAAAAATTTCGTTTTTAAAAACCAATTTTTGTCGAAGTTGTTTAGGAAAAAGTAACTACATGCATTTTAGCGACATAAGGTTTAAAGGGCCTGCCAGGACAGGGGTGGGATTTAAATACCCTTTGTGCCAGTCAAAGTGTTAAGTAGGCCAACATATGGAAGAAAAGTCCTGTTCCCATCATGTATTGGAAGTAGAATCTAGTAACTTTCTTCTTATGACCTAATCCCATTTCACCATCTGACTGTGCAACCCCAGAGATATTTTAAATACAAGTAAAGACTGTTGCTGGGTTATAATTTACAGTGGTGTAATATTTCATATGGCTTGCCAACTTTCACTTTCACTTTTCACTTTCACTTTTTATTTGTTCCATAGATCGTTATTGACAAACATGCCACAGGATGTAGAACATGTCAAAGTTAATTATAAAAGAAAAAACAGTTCCTATACAGAGCTTTGTCAACAATAAAATAGGTACAATAAAATAAGAATAGCCTACACATATAATAGATTTATCACATTTCTGCACAGTATGCTAAAATCAAGATATAAATATAATATTATCAAATATATAACATTATAAATATAAAATCAAAATAAAATTATAAAATATATTATTGTATTATATTAAAATATTCCTCTAATGAATAAAAGGAATAAAGATACAGAAATTCCCTCAATGCGCTTTTAAATTGTTTTATATCATTTGACAATAGTTTTATAGGAGCAGGCAGTCTATTAAAAACCTTAATCCCTGTATAATGTAAGCCTTTTTGGTACAGTGACAGATGAGACCGTGGGTAATGCATATCGAGACTGTTCCTAATGTCTCTGTTATGCCTCTGGGAGTTTCTTTTAAAGTGTTCACTGTTCTTAATCACAAATATCAAAAGTAAATATATATATTGTGATTGTAAAGGTAATATATTTAGTTTTTTAAAGTATTCTCTACACGATTTCCTATTTCCAATCCCTACCATAATTCTAATAATTCTCTTTTGGAGTTTAAATATTGTGTTACTATAATAACAGTTCCCCCAAAATATCAATCCATAGGTCATTATGGAATGGAAGTATGAGAAATATACTGACTTAAGCGATTCGAGGGACAGGAATGGCTTAATAGCTCTAACTGCAAAGCAGGCTGAGCTTAATTTAGGAATAATTGCATCTATATGGTTTTTCCAAGAAAAAGTGCTATCTAATGTCAATCCAAGAAACTTTACATTACTAGTATTTGCTATTTCTCTACTCTCATACATTACATGTAAGTCTACTAGGGAGCTTCTTTTGGTTACAAATTGCATATACTGTGTTTTATCCTCATTCAGGGATAACAAATTTGTAGTAAACCAGTTTTTCATATCTTGAAGAATTTTGTTAGCACAATTAGTAAAATCTGTTAGGTTGAGACTTTTCACAATTATACTAGTATCATCCGCATAAAGAACCATTTCAGCCTTATTATTACCTATCTTTGGTAAGTCATTCACATAAAGCAAGAAAAGCAATGGTCCAAGTATTGAACCCTGGGGGACACCGTGCTTTATTTCTCCCCAATTTGAACTTGCCTCAGGGGAATTATTATCTAGGACCACTTTTTGGTGTCTACCTTCCAAGTAAGATTTCATTAGTTTGAGGAATATTCCTCTTATTCCATAGAATTCTAACTTTGTTAATAGGATATCATGGTTAACGCAATCAAATGCCTTCTGCAGATCACAAAAAATGCCCCCAACCACTTTTTTTTCATTCATTGCCTTCATAATTTCATTTATCAATTTGTAAGATGCATTGTCTGTTGATGTGGTTGGTCTAAACCCAAATTGCTCATTTACTAAAATATTATTACCTTCAATATGTTGCAGGAGTCTTTGATAGATAATTTTTTCGAACACCTTTGAGAATGTGGTCAATAGAGAAATTGGCCTATAATTAGCTATATTTCTCTTGTCACCCTTTTTGAATAGTGGTTTCATAATGGAGTATTTTAAACGAGTAGGAAAAATTCCTAACGTTATAGATTTATTACAGATATAGTTTAAAGGAGAACTTATAAAGGGGGTACTAACTTTTAGCATTTTTGTGGTGATTCCATCATATCCATGAGAATTCTTTGTTCTAATAGAGTTGATAATTCTTTCTATCTCTATAGTTGTTGTATTTTTAAATTTGATATCAGGAAAAGGAATTTCTGACATCCTAGATAGATAATGGCTTATATTTTTGGTGCCCATTGAGCTTCCTGTATCTCTGTTTTTAATTTTCTGTGTAATATGTTCAGCTATAGTTAGAAAATAATCATTGAAGGCATCAGGGGAGTTTTCATGTTTACTAGCAGTATGATCTTCCTTTCTGTTTGTTACTGATCTTATAATGTTCCATGCTGTTTTCATTTTATTTGAAGAGTTGTTTATTTGCTTATTATACAAAGTCTTTTTAGCTTCAATGATTACTCTAGTTAATATTTTACAGTATTGTTTATAATGTCTCTTTAAAGTGACATCATTGCTATTCTTACATAGTAAATATAGCTGTCTTTTATGGTTACAGGAAGTTTTTATACCAATTGTTATCCACTGTCTATTGTTATTCCTTCTACTTACTTTTCGAAGGGGAAAGCTTGTGTGGACTATTCTTAAATAGTTATTCATGAATGTGTTAAATAAGACGTCTACATCAATGCCATTGTCATTAAATATACTGTCCCAGGATTCGTAGCTCAGTCTATTTTTAAATTCCTCCACAGAATATTTATTTATGCTTCTAGTATAATATTCACACATCCAGAAAGCCATCAGTGAAGGAACTGCTGTTCCAAATGATGGATGCCACTAATGTCAGGCTGAGGAAGCAACACATAGGCTGTTATGAGACTTGATTTTGAAGACAGTTCTGCATAGTATCTTCTGGGTATAGCACCATATTGAAATGGCACATTACTGATGGGGGGGGGGGGAACTAGCTGCTTCTGTCATATCAGTGAATGCAAAATCTGAACCATGATTATTAAATTGGTTATAAAATTTATGAGTTGTTTTGAGTGAAGGTGCCCATCGCATTTGAAAATGAGCATGAAACTGGTTCTGTGTGACCACAACACTGTTTTTATGCGTTGTTCTACAGCCAATCTTGCTTTATCAGCCATCTTGTGTAAATTGGCACATGAGCAGGAACAGCGTGACACTAGTGCTCTCAGGAAGAGTAAGAACTAATCTCCAAGATCAACTGTAAGTGTTACCGTGTTACAAAACATTGTTCATTGCATGGCTGGATATTTAATACTAAATCAAATAACTGGATCATTTTGTGTGCTTATCTGTTACCACCAAGGCACTACCTACCAATTGAAAATACTGAACAGATTGTTTTACATATGCCATCATACACACAGAATGCCCCATAATTTTGAAATCAAAGACAACAGTATCAGAAGCAAGCTTCGCTGTCAGTGAGTTCACATCAGAAACAATTCATGCCACTCTGTAGGACTGGAAAAATGGTGGATATACTGAGCATCTTGTTACAGCTGTATCAAAGCTCAAATATTTCTCAAGGTTCCAAACTTATGGGACGTTATGTAATTACCTAGCAACAGAAGAATGGTGGACATTCACATGTATTATACTACATATAGTCTCCTAGCAACCACAAGACAGAAAGAATAATAGGACATGGAACACAGAAGGAATTTATATTACAGATTCATGATGGTAAGGTAAAAGTGGAATGATCCCTGTGTCTAATTATGAACCATACCATAAAGAAATATTGGTGACTGCATTCTTAACCATAGCACTAGATGGAGATGAGTGGTGAGCTCCACATGCCAGCCACATTACCCCTAGGGGAAGACTCCCATCACCCACTGGACAGGATGCTCAGACCCACTAACTTCTGCTTCAGGTGGGTGTTGAACCTAGATTCCTCACTTGTCCAACCCATAGTCCAGTCACTGAAACAAACCTCATTCTTATGCATGATGCATATTGTATTGTCTTCTTGAAGTTGCCGGCACGTAAGGCTCACAACCTTACCGCCATCTTTGAGCCGATTGTCAAGATAATGTGGGTTCCTCAACGTCTCACAACCCTACGGGCCTTCATGGCCCGTTACAGGGATAGCTTTACTTTTCTACTTTTTACTTTTTTTTTACTTGAACTGTAATGATATCCTCATTGTTTGGGTCAAAAACATTATCATGTTTTTAATTTTCCTTTCTAAGAAATGAGAACCATGAGAATAATGAACCACTACATACTTCCCATGGTTGTACTAAGTCTTTCATCACAAATAAACCCACACCCTTCCACTTCTTTTCCAAACCACCACTCACAACAGTGATGTCATTTCTCAGTTGATACTATATGAACAGTGCAGCTGACATAGGAACTAAATAAATCGAGAATGAAACTGTAAGGATATGATTACTGGTGGAATGAATACTATGTAAAACACTATGCAAAGGCATGAACGTTCATGAATGTTTCGTTTGTTTTCTTCTGCCATCTGGATGTCATAATTTGAACTTCTTGTGGAACGACCGCCAGCCGTATGTTATTTGGTATCCGTTGGTGATGCGTGGTGTTGTGCGGTTATAAGGTGTTTATCGGTTTAACCCCTCAGCGTCGGGGGCATTTAAATGTTAGCAGAATGGCTTCAGTTTCGAGGAAATGCATGCCTTCTGGCTACAAAAAGGAAACGCATAATACCTTGCGTGATCCCCCGTGTTATGCGGATGGAGAAGCTGCTAATACTATAGTAAAAGAACTCGATATTGACTGTCATGATGAGATGGCTTTGAAAATTGAAGATGAAATTGCGAGTGAAGAATTCGATAGTGACTGTGTTGATGAGATGGATATGGAAATTAAAACTGAAATTTTGAGTGAAGAACTCTATATTGACTCTGACGATGAGATGGATTTGGAAATTAAAGTTGAAATTGCGAGTGAAGAATCGAGCAGTGAAAAGTCGGAAAGTGGTACGGAGAGTGAAACGAGTTTTGTTCGTGTTCATGTGTGGCAAGACGTGACAGTGGGCGACAAGAAACCCAGGGAATACACATTTACTAAAAATGCAGGGCCACAACTTAACCTTCTGCCAGATGCAGAGCCCACGGATTATTTTAATTTATTTTTCAACAACGAGCTTTTGAATAACATTATTGGAGAGACGAACAGATACGCGAGAGACAAAATTGCGGAACTTCAGCTAAGCCCGAGGTCTATTTGGAGTAGGTGGTCTGATGTCTCTACTCCTGAAATGAAGGCGTTTTTAGGTCTAATTATAAACATGGGCCTAATCCCATTACCCGACGTAAAAGACTATTGGTCTAGTGAATGGACAACACAGATAAAATTTTTTGGTGACGTAATGTCTAGAAATCGCTTTTTGCAGATATTTTGGATGATGCACGTGGGAAATGATACCACCGAAGAAAGCAGTCGAGCCATCAAAAGAACAAAGAAAGTACATGGGGTTATAGAACATATGGAGAAACAGTTTAGAAATATTTTGTGCCAGGTAAAAACATTGCAATAGATGAATCAACAGTTGGGATGAAGGGCAAAATAATTTTCAAAACTTATGATCCAAAAAAACCAACGAAGTGTGGTATAAGATTATTTGTATTGGTTGACAGTGACACTGGTTATGTTCACAGTATAATTCCATATTATGGAAAACTTACAGGTGACGTGTACAACTTGCCATACTCAGAAAAACCGTTAACTTCAAGAATAGTTCTTTCCTTGATGGACAAACTAGGACTCAGTGTGTCTGGTGTTGAAGGCTACCACCTTTTCACTGACAGATATTATAGTAGTGTTAAGTTGGCCCAAGAATTGGACAATCAAAAATGTCACACAACAGGCACTATTATTGCTGATAGAGTTGGTAATCCAAAACCAGTGAGGCAGGGTGCCATGAAGAAAATGAAGAGTGGGGACACTTGTTCCTACAGAAGTAGGAATGTCCTGCTAATGGGCTGGAAAGACAAGAGGGTGGTTCTCATGATGTCTACATATCATGACACATCCATGGAAAAAATAGTGACCATTCAGAAAGGGGGGCAGCAGAAAGAAATTCAAAAGCCAGTGTGTGTACTTGACTATGCAAAGCATGTGGGTGGTATAAATCGCAGTGATCATTACTGCGCAACATATGCTTTCATTCGGAAATCTCTGAAGTGGTGGAGAAAACTCTTTTTCTGGTGTCTGGAAGTGTGCATTGTAAATTCATACATTTTGTACAGCAGCCATAAGACACACATGGGAGTGAAACTGATGTCACATGTTAGGTATTGAAGAACTCTTGCTGAAAATTTAATAGGTGATGTGCGCAATCCAAGAAAGCGGTCACATCTGGGGTCAGCTGAGAGAGAAGAGAGACTAAATGTAGCGTCTCACTTCCTCTACCACTATGAAAAAAAGAAACACAAGGACTGCATCGTGTGCAGCAATCGGAAGGTCAAGGGGGCCAGAAAAGAAACATATTTCTAGTGTAAGACCTGCATAAATCAACCAGCTATGTGCCCTGGGGAATGTTTTGAAAGATATCACACTCTCAAGAACTTTAAAAGGGTTTAGTGCAAGTCTCGTAGATTTTCTGGTTATATTGTTTTCAATATTATATCTCAGCATCCTGTTGCACTCTACACGATAAATGATACACACTCCGTCCCAAGTGCAAACAATGTATATTATATGGCTTTGATCTTGTTCTCTTCTACACTACATGTTTCGGCCTCTATCGGCCATCATCAGGTGTATACTCTAAACGTTGCTGCCACACTGAAACCCAGTCTAAAATTTAACATTTAAAAAACACATTGTTATTTTTTGTATTATCAACATCTACCTCGTTGATATGTGTCTGGTATGTAGATTATATTGCACATGTCAAATTTTCCTGTAGTAGCACTATAAAATCTTTAGTTATGATTTTAAAATCCTTTAAAATTTTCTCTAAATTTTTAAATTTAGAATTTAAAATTGTTAGGGTTACTCGCCCTATGTCTAAAGTGCTGGAGCGGCTAGTTCTTGTTCCACACTGTACAGGTGTTATTCTGTGTGGTCTTCCTGTGTGCGTGCCGCTGCTTGTGTTTACTATGTACAGTACCTGTACAGTGTGGAACAAGAACTAACTGCTCCAGCACTTTAGACATAGGGCGAGTAACCCTAACAATTTTAAATTCTAAATTTAAAATTTAGAGAAAATTTTAAAGGATTTTAAAATCATAACTAAAGATTTTATAGTGCTACTACAGGAA
Organism: Cryptotermes secundus; assembly: GCF_002891405.2. NCBI lineage: Eukaryota > Metazoa > Arthropoda > Insecta > Blattodea > Kalotermitidae > Cryptotermes > Cryptotermes secundus. The sequence continues at coordinate 22,785 of NW_019743157.1, read as the reverse complement.
AATTTGACGTGTGCAATATAATCTACATACCAGACACATATCAACGAGGTAGATGTTGATAATATGAAAAATAACAATGTGTTTTTTAAATGTTAAATTTTAGACTGGGTTTCAGTGTGTCAGCAACGTTAAGAGTATACACCTGATGATGGCCGATAGAGGCCAAAACATGTAGTGTAGAAGAGAACAAGATCAAAGACATATAATATATATTGTTTGCACTTGGGACGGAGTGTGTATCATTTATTATATTGTTTCGTGTAAGTCTCATAGATTTTTTGGTTATATTGTTTGTATACATAGAAAATTAAGTGTTATTAAAATGTACACTAATAATTTTTTAATTAATGTCAGACTTATTATAAAATGACTCACAACACCATCCACTGTGATTGATTAATAAAAGTTGTTTCACACTGGACAGTGTTGCAAGTCAATTTATACTATTGCTAGTGTGATGAACCAGGATGAGCCAAGTCACAGACCGTTATGACACACCTTTAGAGGATAACAAGAAATATGTTGTATGGAATGAAATATATGTACAGTGAATTCTCAGTTAATTGTTGTAATAGAGAGAAGTAACGTGGATAGTTACAAAACCACAGCTAACCAAATACCGGTATCTAATAAGCACTGTGCGAAGTAAAAATCCTGCGATGACCTGTAGAAAATCTACTGGTCAAGCTACCAACCACTAAACTGTAGAAACAAATGCATTTGCAATGGTAAAAATTCGTCATTGTGCAGGGATAACAGGTGTAAAGCAATAAGGCACTAAGTTGCCACAGAGTGAGAAATATATAATCTATTATGAATGAAGAGTAAAATTTAGGATACCCAAAAGAATATAGACAATTCCTGGTTTATGAATAAATACCACTTCTTGTGCTATTGTAGTTCTCGCTTTAACATTATTATGCTGTCAGTAACAGACAACATGGTGGAAGTATAGTGGTGAAGACAATAGGAAGTGGATGTATACAGTTGCATGCAGCAGTAGTTGGGCTAGCTTGGTTCATGCAGGTGAAACAGGCCTGTTTTGTAACAAGACGAGAGTGAACTTAGTGTATAGTAATTTTGGAAAGCCTTTGACATCAAAACATGCTATGGAGATCACAATAGAGACTTGGTACCTGCTATAATAAATTGATCAGTGAGCACTAAAGTTTTGTCACCTCAGTCTTTAAGTTCAAAGAGATGGCCTGTCTCCAAAGTACACAGTTTTATGACTCATAAGACCATAATCCTCATAGTCACCACTGTAAGAACCTCACATCCAGTTCAGTATTTGTGTCTTGTTCCTATCCTCCCTTCCCTATTTCATGCACCATTTTTCCTTCCTCACTTTTCACTTCTGTTCTGAAAGTAGGCAGCAGGTTCCTGCGAAATCTTCGCACCTGTCTATCCAAGTACATAACATCACATCCCAGAAGGCTGTTCTTAATGACAGATTTGTTTTAGCTGGTGAAAGTGAACACTTTTAATAGCACTAAGATAACATGGCTACACTGTGATACGGATTGACCCACAATTTTTAAGACACTATTTACAGTTTCTTGTATCAAACTTTTATGTGTAAATACACTCACGTTTTAATTGAAGGGTCCAGTGGAAAAAGGATTCGGTTCCACTTTGAAAAGCTTTCAGAAAATAACAAGAACTCGTTTAATATGACATGACTGTGTGGCCCCATATTCACTGTAACAGTGTGATGAATCAATTGAGTCACTATTCTTCCACTAAAAACAATATAAAACTGACTTTCAGCAGAAACTGGAGCCACATCATTTTTGCAGTGGCCCCTTCAGTTATTCCAGTGTCTACTGCATTATAGGTTTGTGCACCTGCTTTCTTGTTTACTTCAGGGTTGCTGAAACAGATGCTGAAGTCCAGCAACGCTTACAGAAGTGGAATAAATTCTTGGAATTGGGAGGCATTGCAGCTGGACATACATCAGAAGAGAATAAAGGGAAAACAGATGTTACAGAACAAAATGTAACTAGTGCAAAGGGCAGAGAATAGGAGGATATTACTAAGAATATTTATGCAGATTCTCAGGTGTGTTTGTCCACACATGAAGGTAGAGGATGCATCTAAAGTACAAAAGTGAGAAGAGGGTGTTAAGGGTAGTAGTGGTATTGTAGTTGAAGAAGGTGGTAGATGTGCAGAAAGCACTGATGACACAGAAGGTCATAGGAATGAAGATGATGAGATTGATGAAGGTAGGAGAATAGTGAAAACTACAGCATACGTTTATGACACAATTTAGTTAATGACTTCATCTTATACCATTCTCTGGTGAATGTAAGGATTTCTATTCATAGTGTAGAAATTCCTTAAATCTCCATGCTTTAAAGAAAATTACAGGTATTTACTTCACAGTCTTGTCTCACAAATAGTATTGGATGAGAAGATGCCATGAACAGTAAAACTATTAATCTTCCTCAGGTAGAAATGTTTTAATTAATTTATTCCAAGAAAGAAAAGTAACATGGAAAGTTATATAAGGACATCACTGCTTGTTTGCCAGAAACCAGTATTTTATTGAAGTGAATTGACCTTAACTGTGAATGCAGTATTTTTAGCCAAGGAAATGATAGATCACTAGCATTTGTTGGCATTGTGGTGGTTGTGTTTTTTGGTTTGTAAAATAAAATGACACATATTTTGACCACTGTTCACAGTAGGCTAAAATGATTCCTAAAGAAGTTGCTGATTTAATTTTCAAGTGCAAGAAAACAGCCTATGAATACATTTTGTGTTCAAAAGAAAACATGATTTTACAATTTATGTATTAAACAGCAGATAGCTGAGCCTTATACCTTATGTCCAAAAAGTATCTGACTTTATTTTTTTCCACTGTAAGTAATGGCCAAAGGGGTAGGGATGTGTCTGTGGCTGCCAGATAGTGAAGTGGTGTAACACGTGTTCGTTGCATTCTTGTTTCGCTCAAGATGACAGAACGCTTGGAGCAGCGATACTGCATGAAATTTTGTCAGAAACTTGGGGATACCCAAGCAGAAACAATCTGCAAAATTCAGCAGGCTTTCGGCGATGATGCAATGGGGGTCACCCAAATTAGAGTTGTTCACCTGCTTTAAACGTGGCCGTATGTCGGCGGACAGTGAGCAGCTTTCTGGGAGACCATCAGTGCTGATGTCATTGAAAAAGTGCGGACACTGGTCATGGAGGACCGTCATTTGGCCATCTGTGAAGTTGCTGATGAGGTTGGGATCAGCAGAGGTTCCACAAACACAATTTTAACTGAGGATTTGGGTATGCGAAGAGTGGTGGCAAAATTTGTGCCCAAGCTGCCTTCGCCAAAGCAGCAACAACTCTGTCTTGAGGTTGTGCAGGACATGCTGGAGTGTGCCAACAGGGATCCTGAGTTCCTGAAGACTGTGATCACTGGTGACGAGTCGCGGATGTATGGATATGACCCGGAAACCAAGGTCCAGGCATCACGATGGAAGCATTCAACATCCCCGAGACCCAAAAGAGCACGACAGGTTTGGAGCAACGTGAAGGTGATACTGACTGGTTTTTTTTTTTTTTTGATTACCGGGGTGTTGTGCATCATGAGTATGCAGCACTAGGCCAGACTGTCAATAAGGAGTACTACCAAGAAGTCCTCCACCATCTTCGTGATGCAGTTCGGCGCAAGAGACCGGAGCTGTGGGACGCACGCAACTGGCAGCAGCATCATGACAACGCCCCAGCTCATTCATCACATCGGATCCAGGGTTTTCTGGCCAAGCACGGCATTCTGCAGTTTCGCCAGGCTCCTTACTCCCCTGACATGGCTCCTTGTGATTTCTGGCTGTTCCTGAGATTGAAGACACCGCTAAAAGGCAGCCGTTTTGACAGCCACAAGATATCATACAGAACGCGATGGCACAGCTGCATGCCATTCCAAAAGAAGCCTTCCAGAATTGCTTCCAGCAATGGAAGGACCATTAGACTAAGTGTGTGGAGTCACAAGGGGCCTACTTTGAAGGTGATTAGGTATTGTAACCACCCAGATACAGAACTCTTCTTTCCCGGCCCAAGGTCGGATACTTTTTGGACAGAGTAGTATGTGTGACTTGTGTTTGGGAGGTACCTGGGTTGAATCTTATCTGAAGTTTGTACTGATGTTTGTAGGTTGCCCATAGTCTTTCTGTGATAAAAAAAATACATCATGACTGTTTGTCCCCCATACCTACCATTTCACCCGCAGACTCATCCACAATTTCATTCAGCAACATATGACCTCCAGTGTTATTGTAGTACCACTAAATAACCAGCTAGTCACAATTGAATTGATTTACATTTAATTTTATTTATAGGTGTTATTTTTTACAGTTCTATAAAGTAACAAGTGAAATAATCTGTAAAGGTACACGTGTACCTTAGATAACAAAAAAAGGAACAGCATTTACCAGAGAAAAATCCTAAAAGAATCTTGAATAGATATTCGGTCTGTTCAGTGAAATTCCTCATTGATATGTATAATTCACTAGCAAAGTAGCATTGATTGGGGTACTTTGGTGAGAAAGTTTGGAATTTTAATGTAAAATCTAGTGTAGAGAAATCTCAATTAAAATACACCTACAGATGTATAATTTGAATGATAAAACTTTAATTTAGTTTGCATATTATACACATACATTAGGCTTTGTCATGAAATCATTACATTTGTTTCAGAATGATTGTAATTTTTTAATTGTTTGTTAACATTCTCTGATAGTGAACTTTTAAAGTCAAGAAACTTACACTTTTCTGAAATGTAAAGGATGTGTACATTACTCAGCAGCGTTATACAAAGTACTAAATGCTGAATGCTTAGGGTTCTGCACACTTTTTTAGGTGTTCTGGATAACTCCATAGCATTCTGTGTCAACTGTGGCTTAAGTAATGGACAAAATTGTATGAACAAATTTAATTTATAATACATCTGCTTATAACAAACTCCTTACACAGATTTATGAGCAATTCCCAGCCTTCAGATGAGAGAGCCCTATTAGGAATTGACTTACATTTGTAGGTTGGATGATAAGGGAGTTGTTAATTGAACATAGTAAAGCTTCCATATGTTAATCAGTCCAAAATAGTATGTTGTAAGGGTCACATGGTTACTTTTTGCAGGCAAGTCTGCAAGGTGAAAGTACTATAATTATCAGACTATAAGTCAAGACTTTTTATTTTAATTCATTTACAAACTGGCTCTCTTATTTTCATAAGATAAAATATGCATTCATAGGCACCGCAGTGAGAACCTCAAACTCAACAACACCTGAAATTCTCCCTGATGTCATGGAAGCTTTCTGTTGCTTTGATTGGCCCACCATTTAATAATTTATGCTCCTCACCAGATATTTCTAATGTGGTAAAATTGAGGAGCCTCAGATATCCAGTCATGCAGCAAATGTGGGGAGGATGAGAATGCATACGTGAAGTTAGTAAATTTCAAAGGAAGAAACTGCTTGATTAAATAAAGAGGATAATATTAAAATAGTTAATAAAGCATAAGGTGTGGTGATGTGTCCATCAAGAGCCCTGCTCCAGGATATTAATTCCTTAGGTGAGTGCTGGAATGTAAGTAATGGTTGGCTTGCTTCTGTTAAAAATAATTTTTTTTTTTAATTATTGAACTTACAAAGATTCTTAAGCCTCTTCTTGTTGATAGTTTTGCAAATCATAAATGAGGAGAAATTGCTGCTGAGATTAAGCATAGAAAGAACCACGGTTGCGGATATCATGATCTTCAGGACATCAACATGGAGAATGGAACATACCCAGATTTATCATAAAGTTATGATCTTACAAGGAAGAGAATAAATATAAAGTTTATTGACAAATCACGTACACAAACAGTATAACAATTACAATATATTGAATGAAAGGTATCCGCTGTAGAAAATCATGTAGTGCAGTGTTACATGATGCTTATATTCTTGTATATTTGGGCCCTACTCTATTGTAGTCTAAGGGAGCATGTTGTGAAAGTGCTTTAGAAGACAACGTTATAATTAATGTCTCTGGAATATATGACAGGAGCAGGAATGTTCAACGATTCACACGAGGCAAAGATTTGCACTATATTGGATGTGTTATAGTGAAACCCCAGTGTTTTTCTGCTGTATAAATAGTAGACTGCACTGAATAAGATGGATAGAATATTGTGCCCCGATTGGACACAGGGTTTGGTATGATAATTAGATTTACTCACCACATACATTGTAACTCAACTACAAACTTTTGAGTGGTTGCCAAGTAAAGATGAGCAAGATGAACAATCTCACATCCCAACTATGCTTTCAGGAACATGATCCTTTATATAGCACCTCTTAGGTCTGTTTTCTGCCTCCTTTCAGTCCTTTTGTTCCTTTGTCGTGCATGGTTTGCCTCAGTTAATTCTGCTTCCAGGGACTTCGTTGTTTTTGTGCCATTTCTCAGGCATGTTTCTTTCTTCCATGGCTCCCTGTTGTACCTATTCTATACCTAGTTCTTATTGACTTTGCTTACAGTGACTCAATCCTTTCTGTGCTGGCTGTGAGGTCTGTTTTCATCTTCCGGTTCTCCTGGTTGTACCTCTTCCATGCACAGTTTGTCTCATTCAGTTCCTCTTCCAGTGACTGGATTCTCTGTATGGCAGCTCTCAGGTCTATTTCCATCATGTTTTCCTTGATATTGTATCTCTTCCATCGGGAGTTTGCCTTATCCAATTTCAGTTCCAGGGAGGTGTTCTTTTTTTTGGAATCTGTCAGGTGTCTTTGCAGCCTCATTTTCTCCCCTCTATAGCTGTTCTGCGCACCCTTTACCTTAATCAGCTCTGCTTCCAAGGACTCCATCTTTTCAATGGCAGCTCTCAGATCTGATTGCAACTTTGTTTTCTCCAAATCATAGTTCATCTGTTTACGTTTTACCTCACTCAGTTCCTTTTCCAAGTTGTCGACCCTGCAAGTATATTGGTAATATGAAACATCAGCTGAGTTTGGGCAACTCTCTTCAGTACGCTGAAATTGTTCATCGCTCGCTACATATTCAGTACAGAGTGATGGTGATACATAAGAATATCCCCTGAATATCTCGTTACAGTCTGGAGGTATAGTAGCAGGTGAGTGAGCAGGAATATTCTCTTCAAATTCTTCATGAAGGTTGCTGTCATTTGATTCTTTGGGTGATAATGGTGCCAAAATTTTCCTCTGTTCAAGATCAGACCAGTTTATTCCCTTTAAGAATGGATGCCTTTTGAGTTCCTTAGCATCATCTTTTCCTCCGCCTAAACGCTTTCTTGGATCCTTGACTAATAATTTAGAGATGAAATCTGCCGCATGAAAGGATAAGTCATCTGGGATACAGAGTTTAGTAGTAACTATTCTCGAAGCAATTTCCTCATCTGTCTCTGATTCTCTTTGACGTTCAAAGGGTGACTCCCCTGTGAGGAGTTTATATGTGACGATACCAAGACTCCACCAATCCGCAGCCATATCATAGCCGGCGTCACTTACTACAATCACTTCTGGAGCCATGTACTTCAGTGTGCCACACCTTGAATATGTTTTACGCCACTCGTTTGGAAGGAACATCCTGCTGAGACCGAAGTCTGTAAGGACTGCATGTCCGTGTAAGTCCAGCAAAATGTTCTCCGGCTTAACATCCCGGTGGATGATACCCAACCTGTGAAGGTATTCCAATGCCAGAATAGTCTCACTGATGTAAAATCTTACCACATCTTCTGATAATTTTCTGCCGTAAGAATGGTTAAGTAGGTCCCCTCCACATATGTAATCCAGAACAAGGTATAATTTGGTGTCAGTTTGGAAAGCGTAATGGAGACTGGTGAAGAAGGGATGTTTGCCCACCACCTCCAACACATTACGCTCTGTCATTATGTATTGACTGACGTCTTCTTCAATGACCGAAGCTTTCTTTATCACCTTCATTGCATAAAATCGGCCATCATCCGTACCACCCCTCTTTTGAACCAGGAACACGTTTGCAAACCCACCGATTCCCAGAATTTGGAGAAAGTCGAACTGTGTTGGATCTGCTCCATCTGTCCTGGTCAGACTCCTGTTCGTTATTTTGGCGCTATTTTCCAGACCATCTATTTTGTCATGTTTCTGATCATCCAGCTTCTCTTTCAATTCATTTATGATTTTGTTCTTTGCCAGTATATGTTTTCTGAACTCCATAACCTGGCAAGCCATTTCGTCCATAATTCTTTTTATGCAGTTGTCCCTCTCCCAGATTTCTTCTTCTAATTCCTGTATTCTATCAACTGCTTCTGCAAGCTCTGAACTGCGGTCACGTAGATCCCGCGCCCCACTAGTCGCCTGTGATGCTGAGCTGACAGTTGTGCTTCGAGTTGTGGCGAACATTTCCGTGGAAGATATTGCTTCCGTACCTACTTGCACCGTCTCCAAATTAGTGGCCTGTGATGCTGAGCTGACAGTTGTGCTACGAGTTGTGGCGAACATTTCCGTGGAAGCTACTGCTTCCGTTCCTACTTGCACCGTCTCCAAATAAGTGGCCTGTGATGCTGAGCTGACAGTCGTGCTAGGAGTTGTGGCGAACATTTCCGTGGTAGCTATTGCTTCCGTTCCTACTTGCGCCATTTCCAAATTATAAGTCCCTTGCATTGATGCAGCTCCCCACGCTTCCATTTTCGGCAACGCGACCTCAGTATTCCTCTCCTGTGCCAAGTCTTTTAACCTGCGAAACCAGCCACCGCAGCTCTTCTTCAGTTTATTCCCGCTTTCCATTTCGTAGCAGATATCACCAAAGAATAACTGAATGATGCTACTACTCTTACATACCTAGGACATCAACTGGAAAATGATTCCCTCTGGTTCATGTCCTGAGTATGTAGCCTCTGGACGGACATAATAGAAAACACCGCTTCCAACAATTGCTCAGTTGCGTTACGTATTAAGTGGTGTGTTGCGTAGCGAAAGTCCGTGTGTTTGTTGGCTATTGCCTAGCAATGCCGTCCTTTTCTGGTTCTGCGATTCCTGGTTACATCCATTATGAAACAATATGTCTCGAGACGGAATCAATGTTGCTTTCATTAAAACCTCATATTACTGTAGCTATTCCTGATTATTTGTTAATGTAAAATTCTGTCGAGTGAAATGAGGTTTATAAACGATATCGCATTTGGGTTTTTAGTAAAACCGTTTCGAAATTTTCGCTGTATATTCTTGGTCAAGAACCCTGAAATTCTGCTTACAATTTGTTTTGTAGCATCTGCCTCGGTTAACACGGCAGAAAATCATTTCCGATAAATAATGAATAATTCAATAAGATTAAACACAACTTCCGAAAATATTTTCCATAACTGCAGCTGCATTCGTGTTGTTTTCATTTTGTCATATATTTTTCGTGCATCCTGTTGTGTTATTATATACGGTTCTTTAGTAGAGTCCGTCGCAACACAACAATACAATGGTCAAGGTTAAAATTAGCTTAGCTACATGTGTTTGCCTGAAGAAGGAAAATGTAGCTAAGCTAATTTTAGCTTTGGTCTCTAATAAAGAGTTGTCTCTTTCTGTTTTTTTTTCCGTCTAGGCTCCTCTTTTAATATCGGCAAAGTGTCGCGCATTATAGCGACTTATAAGTGTTATAATGGAAAGGGTCAACAAAAGCACTAATATTTGAGGGTATGACTTCTTTGCGTTTTGCGTTAATGTCAACCCATGTGTATCCACAGACTGACAAATTAAAGCTTATTTTAATTGATCACTTCAAGCGCTCTGCGTTAAGCCCAATTAGCTCAGTTTGAAGGAATTTTATCGTAACCTCCACTTTTGCTATGCTTTTAACGGGATGAGGTATCTTCCAGCAGTTCCTCTGTTGCGTTACGCATTAAGTGGTGTGTTGCGTAGCGATGGTCCGCTTGATTGTTGGCCATTGCCTAGCAATGACGTCCTTTTCCGGTTCCGCGATTCCTGGTTACATCCATTATGCAACAATGTCTCTTATGATGGAATCAGTGTTGCTTTCATTAAAACCTCATATTAGTTAGTTATTGGAGAGGGTGGGTTTCCCCATGCACTTAGACCAGTATTGGTCCATTGTGCTTCCCTCTATCATATTCTACCAGTCTCTATACCCTACAGATAAATGATGCGTACCATCAGTCCCGCCGAGCAAGCGAGTTCGGCCACTTGCTTAGCAGTGTCTATAATGCTTCCCCCATCTATCAGAGGCCTTAGAGACTATTATTGGGCGGGAAACGTCCTGGAATTTGGCTCAGTGATCTCCTTTGGAGATATGAGGTTCTTTTACGTGCCGTAAAATTACGACACGGGACACACAGCTTAAAGTCCCTCCCGGAGGACTTGTTCCCTGATTTTTTCCGCCCTTAAAAATTCGACGACCTCCGCCGGGTATTTGAACCCGCTTACCACGAGTCATGAGGTGGGAACGTTACCTCTAGACTACGGAGGCCGCTAAAACCTCATATTACTCTAGCTATTCCTGATTATTTGTTAACGTAAACTTCTGTTGAGTGAAATGAGGTTTGTAAACGATATCGATTTTGGGTTTTGACTACATATGTAATATCTTTCCTGGGGAGTAAAACGCGGCCGGCGCGTAAGGCTGATAACCTTACCGCCATCTGTGAGCCGATTGTCTAGATAATGTGGGACCCTCAACATCTCACATCCCTATGGGCCTTCACGGCCTGTTACAGGGATAACTTTACTTTTACTTTTTACTATCTCTTCACAAGTTATGCGTCCCGGGGAGGAACAGTAGGATTCGAAGTCAACTATATGCTCCTGTCCACGGAAATAGCGTGAAACGTTCGACGCGCAATGTAGAGGGCAATGAATACAATTTCACTCACGTGGAACATGGTGCGCTGTAGTCGCTGTAATTGGTTTATTATTTTCTTTGTGGGCCTCGTGGCCTTCATTGGTTTGGATACTTTGGACGAATCATTGCCAATATCATGGTATCGTTCATATCTTTATCATAATTATAACTTACGAAATAATATTTCGCTGCCTTACAGCAAAGAAACTCGTCTGTAATAAGCTAAGAAGGAAGCAAGAGCAGTGTATATCTTATTTATGTTAATTTTTCATAAATTTACCGTCGTACGTTTCTTTTTCGTTGTGGCAAGATGACTGTTACGGCACGATTTGTAAAGCCGCATATCAACCTACGGAGCATGAAAATTGTTTGAGGCTTCACGTAAATTTATGTGTTGTATGATCACTTAAGGGGGTATTTTTACCATATTTGTAGTGTTAGGAATTGAATTTAAAATTTTATTATATGTCCTGCACTAAATGTAGCACAAACACCAAAATTAAATTGAAAAAAGGATATAAGCTGGTGTTTATGTACTGGCGAGGTTATGGTTGACGAACAGGACATGCCATTGAGAAGTATAAAAAATTAACAATATGCGAAGGCAATCTTTGTTCCAAGAAGGGGGTTTAGAAGTAAAAAATAACCAGCTAGTTCTGGCCATCCAGAAGAAATTTAAGGCTTGCAGTCTCCAGTTAAAAAACTTCGACGTCAACAGACGTGATTAAAATATATGAACTTAAAAACACTCATTTTTATTCTTAAATGATACATACTGACAATAGACTGAATACTACAGACTATGGCTGGCAAATGACAGACCCCACCTCTCATCAGAGAGGGTGCCCCAAACAGACAGGACAGTAACTTTCATACAAGAAACATCTGGTCATGAGCCCCAGCCAGGGCTCGATACCAAGACAAACAGACTGACCATCAGTCGCAATGTCACTTTGATCACTTTGACTTTGGGAGTTGTCTGTTAAGTAGTGTGGAAGGTTCCCACACACCATTTATGGCTGAGGTATTCTCTAACTTTTAATAGACCTTCCACATAGACAATATCCAGGGCTATCAGGAGTCTAAATGATGCCCCAGGCAACAAGAAATTCCAAAGCCCCCCCTCACCGCAGTTGAAAACAGTAAACATTCAAAAACTTTTGACCAACTAACTCCATGGAGCTGAGCCCTTCTTGAGAAGCTGCCAGTTGTGCAGCTACTCAAGAATTTCCCAACATTTTATGGAACCTGAAGGTTCATCACAATTTTTAAAAGAGCTCTCCATTGGTCCTTATCCTGAGCCATATCAATCCAGTCAACCCAATCCTCTCTCTCAGATCCACTTTAATATTATCCACCCACCTACATCTTGGTCTTCCTAATGGTATCATTCTTTCTAGCTTTCCCACCAATATCCTATATGCAGTTCTCTTCTCTCCCATGCACGCTACATGACCTGCCCTTCTCATCATCATTCACTTGGTCATTGTAATTGTACTTGGCAAAGAGTACAAGTTATGATGCTCCTCATCATGCAACCTTTTCTAACCACCTGTCACTTCACTTTGGTCCAAATATTCCCCTCAGCACTATTTTCTTAAAACACTCACTCATAATTAAAAATACAAAATTTTGAGGCACTGTGACAATTATTATAGCAGTCATATGTTTAAGACGTCAGCAAATTAAGTCACAGTAGGATCAAAATTAATGTTCATTTAACAAATATAGTTTGTAAAATGTTCCACCTCAAGTGGCTGCTGGCGTTACCTGGGCTATTGTGCCAGCCCTGATAATATATCTTAAAAGTAGTCAATGCCCTTCTCCATTTATTACTGAGAGTTACCCTGACATATTATGCTGAATGCCACTGCTGAAATATCACTGAAACTAGGAAATCAACCCAGGGCCTATGCTAATAATTCCAGCTTTTCAGGTATATTTTACTTTCTGTTTGCATATATGCAATATAAATATAAAGCAAGAGAACTGTAGAAGTCTTAGAGAAGTTAGTTTATTAAACATTTGCTGTATTTTTTTTTTATTTGTTTCATTCTGGTCCGTCACACTAACAATTATAAAAACAAACCACTCCATCCAGTGTGATATGTAAGTTTTTACTATGTTAAAACTTATCTCCCTTACATGTTTCGGTCCTTACGGGCCATCTTCAGAGGGAACATCATTACAAACTGGAAACTACCATCACAATAGGTGTTTTGATTTAAAATACATACACTTATATCCTATAATGCACAGTACAACACAGCAAGACACGAACAAACCCTGGACGACATCAAGAACCTCCTCATCAAAGCAGACAGGCGGCACAAAATCTGCCCCATACAAGAAGGACGTAGGAGTACGGACACGAACCTAAGTGGTTTAAAAAAATTTTAACTATTGACAATAAAGGTTTTTTAAAATAACATCTAGAAACTTTTAAACACTTTACAACACCAGGAAGCTGCTGTTATTGTGAAACGTTTGACTTTATGCGTACTGTGCATTATAGGATATAAGTGTATGTATTTTAAATCAAAACACCTATTGTGATGGTAGTTTCCAGTTTGTAATGATGTTCCCTCTGAAGATGGTTGTAAGGACCAAAACATGTAAGGGAGATAAGTTTTAACGTAGTAAAAACTTACATGTCACACTGGATGGAGTGGTTTGTATTTATATTTAATGTACGATTAATTTCAGAGCAAAGTACTTGTACATTTAGTATCCCTCTTAATGGGATTGACGTATGGGAGAGTGGAGGTATAGTTCCATCACCGTTTTTATGGCATGGTGTTTAATGATGGGTTTACTTACAATTAATCGTTGTTTAGATTCCCTACAGAATGGACAATACTTTGTAAGATGAGGCACCAACTAACTAATTAACATTAATATTACTACTTGTACATCTACATCACGAGCCTCCAATAACAGTTTTCTACATATATACAAAATTTAGAATACTCCAATTTGTCCATGGGAACACAACAAAATCACAAAAACCAACGACTGACTCGATGATGTAAAGCATCAATTGAAGAATTTTATTCTTGTTTTATACTTATAACTTTTGTTTTTTATATATCTAATTTATTGTATTTTTACGTCAAGTATTTTAATATATTAATATTATTGTATCCAATTTTATTAACACTGCAGTTCAGTGGTACATATATGTTAGCCATGTATTTGCCTGAGCTGGTCATGGTAGCTGAGCATCCTAAGGCATTTACTGTCCTCGCTCACTTGGAAACCGGGATCGTGGGTTTGAATCCCACTCAGGGCATGGATGTTTAGTTTGTGTGTGTGCGTTTTTCTGTGTTTGTGTATAGGTAGAGGCCTTGCGAAGAGCTGATCACCCGCCCAAGGAGTCCTAGCGAATGTGTAAGATCTAGAAAAACCGAAGTGAACGGAGAAGTTCATGGAGGTAGGCCTAGGCCCACTGGGGCTGTAGTGCCAAGGAAAAAATGTATTTGCCTGATGATGGTTATTAATAGCCGAAACATGTAGCAGAGCCAAAACTAGGCACATTGATATAGTTGTGTTGTGATGGTTTTAATAAAGAACTTGTACATTTAGTATCCCTCTTAATGGGACTGAAGTATGGGGGAGTGGAGGTATAGTTCCATCACCGTTTTTATGGAGTGGTGTTTAATTATGGGATTATTTATAATTAGTCTTTAAGTACAATTATTGTTTCTAAGGCACTATGCTACAAGCCGGAAGGTGTGAGTTCAAGTCCCGATGAGGTCATTGGGTTCTTTCAGTTGACCTAATCCTCCCAGCCACACTATGGCCTTGGGGTCGACTCAGCCTCTAACAGAAATGAGTACCAGGAATTAATTAGTTTCCCTGTGAAGTAAAGCGTGGCTGGCGCATATGGCTGACAACCTTACCACCATCTTTTAGCCGATTGTCTAGAAAATGTGGGACCCTCGACGTCTCTCAACCCTATGGGCCTTCATGGCCTGTTGCAGGGATACCTTTACTTTACTTTTTACTAATATAATTGAAAGATCTGTAAAAGTCTGAGACTACTTATTTTAATATATATAGTTGCTGCTTGAACAGTGTGATACTCAGGCACAACATTGCAACACTGCTTAATGTGATTATTTCATATTACTATTTAATTGCGAATTATTGTTAATTAATATTGATAGCTGACATTTGGACAAGAGGTACCTAGGCCTTAACATTTAGCATTGATGTTAGTAGAATTAATTGCAGTTGGCCTTTTAGACGGGTTTGCAAGACTCACACACCTTGAATCGGCCACGACAGCATCCAACACATCTCCTTGCCGTCCTATCTAGAATGTGGCCTCTTACCAGCACTGCAGATGCACACAAGGGCCCACACTTCAGTCATTAGTTCACTTTTATCTGCGGTCTTGCTTTCAGCGTCTTCTGTCCCACTTCAGCCACACGTCCAGTTCCTGCTAGCCGCTGAGTCCTTGAGAGGTCAGTAGTTGCTCAGCCACACAAGAAATTCCCATCATTCAGTGGGATCCAAGAAGTTCATTACCGTGTTCACAGGAGCCTGCCACTGGTCCCTATCTGGAGCCAGACGAATCCAGTACACACGTGTATCATGCCTCTCAAGCCCATTTCCATGTTGTCTTTCCATCTATGTCTAGTTTTTTACTTGTGGTCTCTGCTTTCAAGGAATTTCTGCTTATTTCACCTAGGTGTTCAGCTGTTCACAAAATTCCACCCCTTCTAAGCAACCGATGATTCATTACCAGGCTTACAAGTGCCCACTCTATCCAGATCCATATGAAACCAGTCCACACAAGTATATCATATGTCTGTGAGATCCATTTTAATATTATCTCCCCATGTTGCTTTCAGTTTTCTTAGTGATCTCTTTACTCCAGAGTTTCCCACTAATATTTTGTGTGCACTTCTCATCTGTGTCTCCACATGTCTGATCCCAGATGGTATAATTTTCTGCTGTCTTTGGCTTGAAACATATTTCACCACATATTAATGGGTTCTCATTTGTCTTATTTATCATTCCCTTTCTACTGCTATGATGTGCTGCCTGTATTAATCTGAATTCTCCTGAATCTCATCGAGCCTCAGTATTTCTGCTTATCACACTCAGGATGTACAGGACACACGCACACTGGCTCATGTGAGAGTCTGGACTGCTCCTGCCTGATGCTGCTCATGCAACTTCACTCCTGATTGGTTTCTTTGGGAAAGCAATACCTCACTGAGCTGAGCCCGACACTAAGTGACTTACGCATTTGGTACAGTGTTGTTAGGTAACCCATCAGTTTCTAACCAGTGTGCTGAATATTTCAACAAAGTGACGATCCTATAGGCTTTCAAGTACACCACCAATCCTAGTGCCACAGGATGTTCCAAAATAATTTCTGTAATTACGTGTCTGAGAGTAAGCGTTAATCAGATCAGTTCATGAACAGTGCCTCTGATATTTGAACACTGATAGAGAAAGAACGCCTACATTAGAGAGTAGTCATGTGTTCCATTGTTATCCAAGGAATATTTGTAATATTTTAAAATTCGCAGTTCTGCAAACTACAGGCATGTACATAGCTCTACCATTAGCATGAGGCTTATAGCTTTGCAAATTTACTTAAAAGTGTTTAGGATGAAGTTACATTTGTTTCCTCTTACCCCCAGTCTGCTGTTAGGTTGTATCTACATTCATCTGATACTTGTATCAGACGAAAACCAAAACTGTCATCGGAGTTTTAACAGAGAAATTATTTTGCAGCAGATTCCACACATGATCGTACAAATTGCCAAATATCTGCCTGACTATCAGACAGCTAGCATGAATTGGAAAGAATTTGGAAGGAAGCGGTCCTCGCCTAATCGAGGTACTTCTCCGGCATTTTCCAGGAGGGTACTGAGAAAAACGCGAAAAACATTCAGGATAGCAGGTGTACCGGGTTGGATTCGAACAGGGCACGTCGCTAATAAAGTCTACAGTGTTAACGCTACGCCAGTTTGCTGTCCCTTATTAGCCACTTGCTCTATAGGCCTGCCTTTATACTTTCAACCCTGCATCCTGCTCGGATATGAGATATGAGCGATGAGAACATCTCGATCGATCTCGATGATCTCGATGTCCTCGATCTCCTCCCATCCTTTAGCTCTCACACGCGCTCTGCCGGAGTTTCGACGACACATCGGTGAACGGGTTGCTAGTTACTCGCAATCTAGCGGCAGAGGTTTGTATTATGTTAGCCAGATTCGGTTGCTGAGTCGAATTGTTCGGTGATACTCCACAGCAGCTGCGTCAAGTGGACGCTGTACGGAAAACTGCGTGTATTCTCTCAGGACATACAAGGCACAATTTAATTATGGGATTGAGGAGGGGGGGTAAACTATGGAATTAAATATTTTTACGTCCTTTTGATAAATGTGGAATGGAACTGATGTGATTTTCCAGCTTTTGGGAAGAATTTATTGAACCTTTGGGTCCCATACAACGCGGAGAATTTACTGACGACTATCAGTTTCGCAACAAATTAGTAACGGTTTGTGTTACGTTAATTGAACGACAGTGAGTAAACGTTACCGTGACAATTTCGTTAAAACAGTCGGAAGCTGCTAGGCTCCCTGGAGAGCCGTCATAAATCGAACCCTTATTTACCCCAAGCGTAATATTGTTCCCACAAACAATTCCATGCCCTATAATTACTAAAACTGACAAAGAAAATGCAGGAAATCTAATTAAAGCAGTAATTACTCACCCTTACAGATATTTATTAATAAATGAAAACATAAACTCAATACAAAAATCAACTAAACAAAACACATTTCAAAAAATAGTATCATAA
>NW_019743157.1:0-4178 GCF_002891405.2 Cryptotermes secundus | reverse complement strand
AAAGAGATCCGGCAGATAGACAGCTCTTACACGCGGAAGGGACATAGTTCAAGTTTTGCTATGTGGACAGGAAGTAACATCTGGTAATTTCCTAGAATTCTGGCAGTTTCAGCAAAGTCGGAAAGGCTTTGAGAAAATGAGAGCTGACAGCTTGGGACAGCGATAACTTAGAAGTGGGACGGCCGGAGCCTCACACCCTGACCGTAATGCATCAAGGGGCTGTCAACCTAGCGTCAGGTCAGCATCTGCCAGAATCACATAGCAGAGCAACATGATTGGGAATTCAAAATTTAGGGAACCTCCTAGTTTGAAAACTTAACCAATGGCAGAAGTGGAGGAGTGGACCTCAGAATTCAGAGAGAGGGATTCCACCTCGAGGAGTCTTGACAACTTTCGGTAAGTCGGACCCAAATTTACAACTACGGCCCTTCCGTAAAGTAGTATAAGTAAAGTCCAAATTAAATGTATAAATAAATTCAGTTGTATTCAGAATGCTGGAAGGGATTAAATGACCATTAAGTGCAACGGTCTAAAGTGTGTGTGTGTGATTGAAGTAGAAAGGTTCTTCCTGCCCCGCCCGAGCCAGACCCGTATAAGACCCGGGATAGGAACTCAGCTCTACTGATTACTGAACAGAACCCAGTTACTCCCGTCTTTACCTGCTCTCGCGTAATAGCTCCAGCAATCACAATTCTTCTCCCTTTCCATCTAACTTCTCGACATCTACGAGAAGAGGGAGGAAGTTGATAAGTGGAGCACAACGTAGGATCAAGGAGGACGGCAACAGCGTGGCGCACAACGTAAAGGGCCCAAGGAGGTTAGCGGTTACATCTTCTGGTACATGTTCACAGCTGATTCGGAGCAATGTGTCGCCACCATCTTCAGGGTATAAGACTGGCTATTGTAACTGAATCATCTGTGGTGTTTATCGACCCATCCAGGTATGTGGTGCTCTGCTATCTAAAAACAGATGACAACACTTACTTCGAAACCATTCACCAATTAATGATAATTCAGAGATCACCACGTAGCATTAGATA
Organism: Cryptotermes secundus; assembly: GCF_002891405.2. NCBI lineage: Eukaryota > Metazoa > Arthropoda > Insecta > Blattodea > Kalotermitidae > Cryptotermes > Cryptotermes secundus. Next base: position 3,138 of record NW_019743157.1, on the reverse strand, counting down.
AGCCAAGAATCACCAAACCTGAAATTTCCCACGGCTTCGGTGACGACGCAACTTCAAGCTGTGTCCAGTTCACACCTTGCACCGCTGCTGGTGATCTGTCTAGAACATAATCACACTGCAGAAGGCGACTGTTTTCCATGGACATTCAGCCACACGGTACCGAGCAGGTTAACTCAGTGGTGCCGGAAAAATTCCACTTACTAAATATTAAATCGTGTGGAAATTTTTGTTGGATTTTTGGGTTTTCATGGCGGTAGCAATGATGAATGCGGTCTTCTGCGTTGTAACACGGTGTAGTTCGGAGAGAGGCCAACGCTTCGAAGGAACTTATCGCCTCCATTTTCAGGATCAAAGAATTGAGCTAAACAAGAAACAAGCAGAATCAAGCGGTAAGCTCCTTTCTCGCATAGTTTACTCTGCGACCTTGAAGATGGAGGCGATATGTTCTTTCGAAACGTTCGTCTCTCAACCACACTGCGTTACAACCCAGAAAATCTTACTCTTCATGTGGTAATTTGTAAAAACTTCTTCAAGGGTACGTCACCCCTCGAGTAGGAACCCTTACGGAAGAAACGCCCTGTGTGTTCAGTGAGAGTTTGGTATGGAATTCTGGAGATCCCATCTCATGTTAAGAACAACTTTGTAACAATCACGTAGCGATCTCCAGATTACTGGGCGCTACATTCACTATGAGGGTACAGCTTATTTGCCTGGAAAATTTGAATAAAACCACGAAGATCTGTATATGAGATATCTGGGTTGAGATTCGAACCAAGGATCCTCCGAATGGGAGTCTAAGGGTGGCCGCACACCAACTGCGTCAAGACAAGCATCAGGACATAGGACAAAAGACGCAGTCTTTCTTCATTCGTGATTCGTCAGCATCATGATTCAGATCGGTGTGCGGCGGTTTTCATAATCTCATTCGTTTCAACTGTGCTTCTTCCTTTGCGTCATGTCGCAGACATCGTGTCTCGACTGTTACATGTCTTGACGCATGGCGACCTATCCAAAGCGTTACCGCTATGCCAATATTCTCGGTACCTTCCTGCTGTTAATTTAGGTATAATACAGTAAATTATTTTCAATTTTAATTTTTCGCCTTCTTATTTCATAGGCTGCCGAAGTCCTATGGCTTATGCAGGGTACAATGTTGCATTCGTGGCTCCTGTTTAAGGCCAAGAGGATTTCAGAGACGATTACGTTGTCAAAACACGGCTCCAGATGACACTATAGGGTTACAATGTGCAAATGGAACCTAATTCTGTGTTTCCTAAGCGAATTTGGTTTCACCACAGCGCAGAATATTTCGAGGCCAAACCGTCATGTAAATGGAATGGCCAGGAAGTCACCAACACCGCACCGGTAAACAAAGAAAGAATTTCAGGTTGATAAAACTGCATCTTGACTTGTAATATTGGAATTTGGTTATGATCAAGCAGCCTTCGAGTTCCGTGACAGGGAACTCTTTGAGCAAGTCAATACAGAGCGCTGACAGAAGCCACGGATGGGGAACCCTGTTACCAAAGAATTATTTCGAATTATCACTTCAATATGCATATTTATCCCGTTTGGCCAAAGAACGATGCACTAATTCCCACACAAATGTGCCCTCGCACAACAGCGAGTGATCACACCTCCACAGGATGAACGTCACGGGACACTTTGCTTTGGGAGAGGTCGGGGCACCTGCGTCACCATTTCCCTCCTGCACGCTTGTTACGGCGCAAGAGAGGGCCGTTAGTATGAAGCCAGATTCACGGACCTTGTCAGGTGCACTTCAGAACCGCCTGTTAATTTCCTCTTGTCCGTCCGTCCGCACGGTAAACCTGCACTAAAATCCCGTCACATTTTCGGTTTGAATTATTTTTAAGGGTCGCGTTACTTAGGTACAGTCGGTATAGCGCGGTGGATATAACGACGGATTACCGGCTGGGCGACCTACGTTCAATTCTCGGAAGGCGCAAGAGACTTTCCTCCTCTCCACAGCGTTCGGAGTGGCTCTGAGTCCACCCATCCTCCTATCCAATGGGTATCGAGGGCTCTTTCCTTGGGATAAAGTGGCCGGGGCGTGACCCACACCACTCTCCTCCATTTAGTGGCGTCTTCAAGAATGGTGGAGCTATACCTCCACTCCCGCATTGGTCTTCATGGCGTAATGCTTAATTAATTAGGCACAGAAACAAATGTCACGTTTATTTAGTTAACTCAGCGAAAAGCCTCAAATCGGTAAGCAAGAAAGACGCTTGGATAATTCTCTGAACAGAACAGGAAATGGCGAAACCTCAGTTCGGTTGCACTGTTTCGGCGTGAGAATGCTGCAACCAGTTGACTGAGCTCCGTGCCATGAATGTCACTGGAGAATAAGCAGAGAGTGAAGGAGGACAAATATCATTATCTTGTTCGGCGCTTGTTTCGAACAAAACACTGCCTTCATTTTAGTCCATTCTCTAACACGGCAGCCGGGATAGCTCAGTCGGTATAGCGACGGGCTACGGGCTGCACGGCCGGGTTCGATTCCCGACAGAATAAAGAGATTTTTTCATTACCCCACAGCATCCAGACCGGCTCTGGTGCCTACGCGGAGGTTCTTTCCACTGGGATAAAGCGGCCTGGACGTGAAGCTAACCACTCACCTCCAGCTAGTGCCGGGGTAAAGAATGGTGGAGCGATACCTCCACTCCTCCACACGTCTTAATTAAGCAGAAGGGACGGCTTTAACTTCACTTGAAAATAAAAATATAGTTAGTTTGAATCTGTGGTTCTCGCAACGATTATTATGAAGAGTACTATGTTCTGGAATGTGCCGCCGTGTGATCCGGTAGAAAGCCAAAGCCGTTTCGGAAGATCGTAGTGCCTCCATCTTCAGGGTCGAAGAAAATGCTAAGCAAGCAACAAGCCATTAGCAAACTTACTCCTCGGCCCTGAATATGGAGGTGTTGTAAACGTCGGAGAACTCCTACCAGACTACACGGCATCAGAAGCCAAATGACAACGCCGTTAAATATATTTACGTCCAGACGTAAAGTGGCAGTTCTGTACCAGAATGTGGTCTAAAATTATGTTTCGTTCACAGACTTCTTTTGCAAGAAGTCTCACCACCTTATCGTGGTGAGGGGGTTTGAGTATGCCAAGGAC
>NW_019743156.1:1155950-1165360 GCF_002891405.2 Cryptotermes secundus | reverse complement strand
CATGGTGAAACGGGCAAATTGAACGTCACAGCGTCTGATTATGACTTGAGGCCATAAAGTCTGTAATCTGATGCGGACTTATATCTCAGTTATTACATCTTCTCACTATATAGCATATAATACATAACACATTAGATTGTATTGCATGTATAATACACATATCATTAAATTTTATAACTTGTAATTGAAATGTTTTCTATGCGTATGAAACTTGGTCTCTAATATTAAGGGAGGAACATAGACTTAGGGTGTTCGAGAACAGGATCGAAGAGAGATGAAGTGACGGGAGATTGGAGAAAACTATATAATGAGGAGCTTCATAATTTGTACTTTTCGGCAAGTATGATTAGAATGTTCAAGTCAAGTAGATAGTGCATCCAGCACGAATGGGGGTGAAGAGGAATGCATATAGGATATCGGTGGGAAAGCCTGAAGGAAAGATAAAACTAGGAAGACCAAGATGTAGGCGAACAATGTTAAAAGGGATCTTAGAGAGATATGATGGGTTGGTGTGGACTGGATCGATCTGGCTCAGGATAGGGACCAGTGGAGGGCTCTTGTGAGCGCGGAAATGAAACTCAGGGTTCTATAGGATGATGGGAAGTTCTTGAGGAGCTGCAAAATTGGCAGCTTCTTAAGAAGGGTTCAGCTCCATGACTGAGGGTACTTGAAATACTTTTCGATATGGTGAATGTTAAGGCAGTTCTAGTACAATTAGTTTCACACATGATGCATGTAGCGTGAATTGTTTTGCAACGCTTGTTGCCCGCCTACACTGATGTTCATATTTGTAATAAATAAACACAGAGGTAAATGAAGCACAAAAAATACAAGAAATGCTGTATAGGATTTATCATCTGGGGCTGGTACAATAGGTCAGAAGTGGCCGCAGTACAAGGAATTTAGTCCCACCCCACTAGCAATAAAAAAATACATAGACTCACAGACAGCAAGATGATATCATGAACATTCTTTTATTTTTACAAAATAAGGAAAGTAGGCTAAAAATAAAATTTTCATTGTAGTAAATATTTATTTCTCTTTTGGGGGGTTTAACCGTGGTAATGAACCTTCAGCCTCCATAAAAGCAAGACAGTTTCTTATGACACTTTCATCTTCTCATGAAAGTCTTTTTTTCCGTTGAGCTGTTTATTCGAGGTACACAGTATTGAATGGCTCCACGTTCATCGATGCTTAGCAACAAACAGCTTCATGCGTAATAGGAGAAAGATATGAAGAATAAAATACTGTCAGTTCGTATAGTTTAAGTATTTGTATGAAAGTACACGTATTTCACTTACCCTATGCAACAGTTAGAATACAGAGCGAAGCAATGACACTGATTTGCACCTGTCGCGAAGAAAAAACTTGTATGGAGAATGACGTCTTCTGGGATGTGGCGCCGTGTAGCTCTTGCTTGAGCCGACGTTTCAGAAAAACGTATCGCCTCCATCTTTAGGGTAGAGAAATCCGCGAGCAATGATTTTTCTACCCATAACGTCGGTTCACACAAGATCTAACGGCGCCACATCCCAGAAGACGGCATTCTTCACACTCACCGCCGTGAGAAACTCAAATCATACAAGATACGTGTACTTCGGCCGAACATCGAGTATTCTGTTTCGTATTTCGGAGAATGTGAGTTCCATTCTTGACCTGAAGGCGGGCTACCTTGGGTGAGGTATTTAGCAAGTTTTCTCAGCCCATCCTGGTAAATTCTGAAATAGTTCCTTAAAACAGGTCTCCACTGCTTCGTTTTACGCACTTATCTACTTCATAATTCATAATGACTCTCTCTCTCTCCCCTTGAACGCTTTGAAACGAATGTAGTTGATACAATGTCTTTAAAGAAATAAAGAAACTATGCTGCAGTCTAAAAATAAAGTTGTTAGAACATCGTTTAATGAACAGAAAGCTTATGTTTTACACCATCTCGAGCCTAAATATCCGTCTCGTCCAAGGAGTCCTACCGCCTGTGTAAAATATAGGAAACTGAAGAGGCCAGGGCCCAACAAAGGGCTCTAGAGCCATTGATGGATGAATGAATGAGGCTAAATATCCAGGTTAATAAACAGTATAATTAAGCAGCCTATACGAGATTATATTTCGGTACGTTAAATATAGGCATGAAATTCTCGGCTCAGAACGGTTATGAGATTATATTTCGGTACGTTAAATTTAGGCATGAAATTCTCGGCTCAGAACGGTTGAAAGCAATTGTTCTTAAGCGTGGCTCTTAATCGGCGTTGATAATATTTATACCGCCTTTATTACATCAGATGAATTCTGTGAAAATATAGTTTGCGGCTCTTGCAGTTTGGAACTTTAAACTGCAGCACACAGAGCGCGTAATTTTTTTTTCCTTGCCACTACAGCCCCAGTGGGCCTAGGCCTACCTCCATGAACTTCTCGGTTCACTTCGGTTTTTCTAGATCTAACACATTCAGTAGGACTTCCTGGGCGGGTGATCAGCTCTTCACAAGGCCTCTACCTGTATACAAAAACAGAAAAACGCACACACACAAACTAAACATCCATGCCCTGAGTGGGTTTCGAACCCATGATCCCGGTTTCCAAGCGAGCGAAGACAGTACATGCCTTAGAACGCTCGGATACCGTGACCGACAGAGCGCGTAATTACCATTAAGAATTACAGAACCACGCTTAAGACAAACAGCTTTAAGTTATGTTACAAAAACCTCCAACTGTAATAAGAAATGACGTAAAAGTTGTGGAGGAAATTAGTTTTGGTTCCCAGTATCTTCTTCATCTCTTGAAACGCGAAACAATTGAGCAGGAGTGAAAGTAAAATGGCTAAAGAAGGCCAAACTCTCCTGTTTCCTCTTCTAGTTCCGTAACTTCGCCCAAAATTAATGCTATTACAAAGATCCAGAAACTTCTGCGTCAGAGAGGATTGGATCAGAGTAGTGACCTCAGTTTCAAGGAGCCACATGTGCGGGGAATGGGGATAAGGCAGTAGCCAATGTCTTGTCTAGCTGTTTAGGGGGCCCATGGGAACCGATGTTACAAGGATTTTCTTCTCAACTGTTGCCACTGAGGACAGAGCACACACCTATACAGTGCTGCACAACACGGTACAGCACAAACAACTCTTGAAACTCAAATAATTATTGAATCTGCATGTTTAAAGTACAGTTAGAGCCAAAATATATCGGACGCGTAAAGAAATGTTTTTTGACTGAACCAGCGACGTGTGCTCTGCATAATACAACACTCAGGAGGCTTAATTATCGTATGACGAAGTTTTGCTATGATTCAAGGCCGATATGAAATTTTCATCTAAATCTGTTAGGTAGGATGGCCACTTTAATCACCTATATACGTGTTGTAACGTGTATACCCATTGCTAGGAAACGGGTCGGTAAACACATTCGCTCACAACCAAACACGAGGCACAATAGGTCGTTCACTGTTAGGTAGCGGTCCAGTAAAACGCATTCTTTACACGGGAATATGGTGTTTTTCGTGGGGTATGTGCCGAGGAGTTTTAAGAGGGCACAGTCAGAGTCTCAGACCTGAGACAGTAAAATATGGTTGCGAGTACCAAGGGACTCGGACCCGAGAAAGACTGCGCTGGCAAGGACCAGCGGCATATACAAAAGACAGACCCGTCCTCTCGTCAGAGAGGGTGCCCCACAAAACATAAGATCGTAATTGTCAAACAGTAATAAATATCTGGTCATGAGCCACAGTTGGGGCTCGACACCAAGACTTACTGGCCGACCATGAGTCGCAATGTGACCTTGGCCTTGGCTTTGAGACGGGACGGAGTATAGAACAATAGAGAAATAGAATTGAGTAGAGTCTTTGGAACTGGCAGCTGCAGGAAATGGCAAGCAAGGAATTGGGCGGTGCAAAGAAGACTTCACTTGTGATTTGAAATTACAGCCAGACTGTGATAAACCCGTTGCCAGGATACGACTAGTGACGACGGAGAATCCTAGTGCGTCTGGAACGGTGAACTGGAAAGTGTTTAGAATAGCGATAGCGCTGTATCGACTGTAATCCCGAAATGTGTGAACTTATAAGGTGTCAATAAATCTAAACCCGTCTTACAATTAACCTCTATACTGGAGAGTATGCTTTTTTTCAGTGTAACTAGCACATGGACAGATATTTCAATAAAACTTTACATTTAAATAAAATATATTTTGTGTAATAAACATAACCTTCAAATTATAAAGTATTGTCACGTGTTGGGTATGTCACGCAACAAATAACTTTAGGTGGGTCTCGGATTTAGCGAATCCTTATTGGACACTGACTCCAATACACCTTACAATTATTATCGCTTGCAGTATCACTTGACTTCTGGCCCAATACTCCAATGCGACGTTTCAACTATCCTTGGCCGTGGTTGGATCTCAACTGTCTCTGGCGGCGGCTATCCCAAGACTGTCTCCTTCTCGTCTCTGGCTCTGCTTATATAGGGGTTATGCGGACCGGATACCAGACATCATTCCTCATGGTTCCGTTACCGCTCTTCAGACAGTCCGTTGTTACGGGAACGCTAATTATAGAATACACCGGTAGCGTGTTTCGTCTCATCCGTTGTTACTAAACGACAATTCGTTGTTACGATTTGTCGCCGTGGGAACTCCCCAATTTCCACGTATTCGTTGTCGTGGAAGTGTCCGTTCCGATTGTAGCGGGTGTCGCGGTGATGGACGTAAGGTAACGCGTCACAGTATGTTTAATTAGAATTGCACAATACCGTAACTCCAAGTAAAAGTAGGGCTACTTCTCCTGCGGCAGCCGACAAAATTTATTGAGAAAGAACGCAATTGAAACAGGCTATATGCATTGGCAACATATTAGGACAAAGACGCTTAACTTCACTTAAATGACTGTTTGTAACTTAATATGGAGAAGTAACTAAATGTTTGAGGAGGCACGCGGTAGCGTAGTTGGTTGAGACACTATGCCACAAGTAGGAGGGACGAGGTTTAGATTTCCGATGAGGTCACTGGATAATTCAATTGGCCTAATACCGCCAGCCGCACTATTGCCTTGAGGTCGACTCAGCCGCTAACAGAAATGAGCACCAGGAATTTTCCTGGGGACAAAGGGCGGTGGGTGCGTAAAGCTGACAACTGTATTCATTAGTTAACGTAATTAATTAAATAACAGTATAACCAGAGGAGTCCTAGAGAAGACAAGAGCTGCTAAGGTACTCTGCAATTCCTTGCCTTGTATGATATTCGAAGAGCCATTATTGTGTTCACAAGGGCCCGTCACTGAACAATAAACTTCGATATATGAATTCAGTCCGCATCTTACCACCCTATTAATATAAGATCCATTTTAATATCATTCTCATATTTACCAACAGATCTCAAGAGACCACTGTAGGTCGCGGTGCAAGGGCCGAGAAGGCCCACCCCTTGTATATTCATGCATTCATTCATACCAACCGATCTTCCAAGAGGTCTCACATTTTCATTGTTTTCAACAAAATTTATATTTCAATACCTGAAATTTCCCATGCGCGCTATGTGACCTCCTTAATTTGATAATCATCATAATTTTTGGTGCACAGAATAAATTATAAAGCTCTTCATAATACAATTTTCTCCAGTTACCTGTCAATTTCGTCTCTTGGGTTCAAATATTCTCCTCAGAGTTTTCTCTTCTATTTTCCCTTAATATGACGAAGTGTCACACCCTCATACAACTTCAAATGTTGTGCATAAAATTAACTTACACTGCTTCTCTGTCTGGATGAATAATATTTTTAAATATTTCACTGCTATCCGGAGACCTACATGAAAAGTTCTTAGGATCAGTTAATTTCTTCCGGTATTAGGGAGTTGACTGAATCTACTTGGCACTCAGGTTACGCAGTAATTCCGTGGTCAGAAAGTTTTTGGCAATCCCTGTGTTAAGTAATATAAATATTGAAATATGCGGGCAGAAGGACGGACAGGCAGACAGACGTGATCTCCCATATTATGCACTTCATGCATAGATTATAGTATAGAATGATTCGGGATACTGTACGTGACGTTTCGCCGTATCGTATGGAACAGTGTAATGTCTTGGAATTGAAATAAAACACGGAGTAGGGTAGCGAAGCACCGCTCTCTAGTTGATGGGAGATACTTAACAGTAATACAGACCATAAACAACTGCTGCACTCGCCCTTGTACATTTAACACCTGCGCACATGAAGACAGTCTTGCTGCCAACTCCCGAAATAGATGCATTAGGACTAACGTAGATTAGAAGCGCATTTGTAGCACTTTGAGTTCCACGAAATTAGGGACACCGGGTGCATGAAAGTATATGGTGATCAACTTCAGTGTAACACAGGCCGTTCGAAAAGTTTGTGATGTTAGTTTTTTCTTATTGCTAGTGGGGTGGGACTAAGTCCCTTGTACTGCGGCCACTTCTGGCCTATTGTACCAGCAATTGTGTAGCAATTGGTGGAATGAAGATTGGCAGGGGAAACCTAATTATTCGGTGAAAACCTGCCCCACCGCCACTTTGTCCACCACAAATCCCACATGACCAGACCCGGGATCGAACCCGGGCCGGCGCGGTGGGAAGCCATCGCCTAACCGCTTGAGCTATGGCGCGGCCCCCGATGTTAGTTTAATTCTAGGTCGGAATGCTGAAGATATTTGGACCTAGGAGGATGGAAGTAGGAGGCGGATGGAAGGAGTGCGTACTTAAACGTTCATAATCAGTATTTATCGCCAATTATTATTTGGGTGATGAAATCAAGGACGAGGTGATGGCGGGGAATATAGAAATCATGGAAGAGAAGGGTAATATATGCAATGTTTAGGCGGGAAACTCTGAAGAGAGCATTTGGAATACCACGGGATAAACAAGACTAGAACCGGATTGCAGAGTGTGTACTGAACTGATGTGGCACAGTACTGGAGCCTCTAGCAGGCCATTGGGAGCATGGAAATGAACTTTCCGCTTCCATAAAATGCTGGCAATTTCTTGACAAACTGAACAACTGTAAGCTTCAGAAAATGAACTTTTCTCTATGTAGTTGGTTAATATTATGAATAAATATTTTCTTAAAGACCAGATAATTTGAAATATCTTGACAAAAGCGAACATTGATGAAGGAAACTCTTACCTAATGGAGTCTCTAGATCTAAATAGTTCTAGTTTTCGCGTTGCAAATGCAAGTATATATGAATATAACAAATGGGTGACATACTTGAGGGCAGAGCTTTTATTTCCTGAACCGTTTATTGTAGAAAAGAATATTGTGGCTTAAACATATTCACTTTAGTGAGTAAATTACAAAATAGACAGCAGTTCCATTTAAACTTTGGAGGTATACTCTTAGAACAATAACGTTTAGAACACAACGGATAATTTATTTCCAGAATGAATAAGAGGTAGACTGAATCGAATACGCCTGTTGCTATGAATAGAAATATGGTATGCATAATCGCCGTAATGGTTCTGCAGCCTATTCGACGAGGTAGTGCTGCGGGACACCTACCCATACAGGCGAGTCACTACGTTAACACGTCAGCGGCCTCCGTAGTCTAGGGGTAACGTTCACACCTCATGACTCAATGTACGCGGGTTCAAACCCGGCGGAGGTCGTGGAATTTTTAAGGGCGGAAAAATCAGGGTACAAGTCCTCCGGGGAGGGACTTTAAGCCGTGGGTCCCGTGTCGTAGCTTTACGGCACGTAAAAGATCCTCATGTCTCTAGGAGACATGTGAGCTAAATTAGGCAACGATTTCCCGCCAAAGTAGTTTCCAATGCCTCTGGTAGACGGGGGGAAATATCAAGTACCGACGGCCGACCTNTACAATGTCAGAGAATTTTTAGGACTTCAATCCTTATTATGGATGTTTCAATGCATTGAATAGCGATTTTCAGAATTTATTTGAATAAAACGTATATTTTATTCCAATGCCGTTTTCATAGCGATGGTTAAGAAGAGTTCTGTCGTCTGGGATATAACGCTGAGTAGTCCGTCGGAAGTCAACCGAAGTTTCGGAGGAACACGTCTCCATCTTCAGGGTCAAAGAATAAGTGTAAAAAGAAATCAAGTTTTGCCATCTGCTCGACGCTGGTTTCTTGCTTGGCTTATTTTTCGACCCTGAAGTTGGAGGCAGCATGTCCCTCCGAAACTTCGGTTGTATTTCAACGGACTGCATGACGTTGCATCCCAGAAGATAGAACTCTCTACATTTTATGCATGTTCAGAAGCACACGACATTCTGATCCATATAGCTATAAGCCCAATATTCATAGTCTCGTTAAGAAATGGAGACTATTAACAGAATATTTTCTTCTTGCAGTCTTTAATGATGTTTTATAACTTTGGACTGGTCACGGTAACTGAGCGGTCTGAGCCATGTACTGTCTTCGCTAGATCGGAAGCCGAGATCGTGAGTTCAAATCCCATACAAGGCACGGATGTTTCATATGTGTATGTGTTTGTGTTGTCCTGTGTTTAGGTAGAGGCCTTGCGACGGGCTGATCACTTGTCCAAGGAGTCCTACCGTTTGTAAAATGATCAAAGTAAAAAAAACTCGACCCCGTAGGGTATAAGAGGAACAGATTAGATAAGTAAGTAAGTGAGGCCGCTCCATAGCTCAAGCGGTTAGTCGCTGGCTTCCCACCGCGGCGGCCCGGGTTCGATCCCGGATCTGGTCAAGAGGGATTTGTGGTGGACAAAGTGGCGCTGGGNCCGAGTACTTCGACCGCCGTGCCGAGTGGACCCAGTTGGACTCCACCCCACCCACTAAGCGAATTAAAAAAAAATAAGTAAGTAAGTAAGTAAATTATAACTTTGGAAGTCATACAGCGTCAAACAGGTAGGAAGATGGTATGAAGAGCGAGTAGGTAAATACCTGAAAGGTCACTGTCATGGTCTAGTTCCTGATAATATCTCAGCAGTAGACTGGAAACAATGAAGGAAACGATAAATGTCAGAGGCAGGATAGCCGATAGTGCAGCCACGGTTTGACCTGGGCAACTCTCGAACCAACCTGCTCGATGCAGCTAACGATCTACTTCGGTCTAGTTGCTCTAGAGCTAGAGGGCTCTCGTATGACTATTCACCTTCCTAGCGTAATGCTGTGTTTTACGGTTTACCACAAGGTATGTAAGTAAATAAAAAAGTAAGTAACGGTATCCCTGTACCAGGCCGTGAAGGCCCATAGGGTTGTGACACGTTGAGGGTACCACATTATCTAGACAATCGGCTCAAAGCTGGTGATAAGGTTGTCAGCCTTACACGCCGGCCGCGCTTTACTCGCCAGGAAATGTATTTAATTAATTCCTGGTACTCATTTCTGTTAGAGGCTGAGTCGACCCCAGGGCCATAGTGCGGCTGGAAGGATTAGGTCAATTGAAAAAAATCCAATGACCTCATCGGGACTTGAACCCGCGATCTTCCG